>NC_068985.1:16423311-16428219 GCF_001194135.2 Octopus bimaculoides
CCCTTTTCCCCTCACTTACCATCCCACCATCCTACCTCTCCAACGCACCATTCTTCGAGCTTTCCGGCGCCTCCAGTCCGACCCCCTCCACCTCACACATCTTCCCTAACCGACCCCTCTCCTCCTTCAAACGAGCCCACAACCTACGAGACCTCTTGGCCCACAGCTTCTTCCCCAACCCAACCTAGCTCGTTCCCTTGCTCCCGCCCACGTTGCCGCACTTGCCCTTACCTCTCCAACACCACCCTCCTCACCGGCACCCATCATCGACCCTATAGAATAGAAACATGTAAAAACAAACGCATATAACATACGAAATACATGTAAGAAAATGTGCAAAGAGAAAATGCAGCAAAACAGTTTGTTAAATTGTATAGTTTGTTCAAAACAGGGTTGCAAACAGACTGTCCCACGTGATCCCATTTAGAGACTCCGACTAGTTATACACGGCAAGTTGACGTGACAGAGTAAGAGACAAATTGCGCCAATATCAACCAATCAGAGTAGTGGACACAATGGGATCCAAATAGCGGCCAAAGGCTAGCTGTTCCCTGCTACGTTCGAATGCACGTATATATAATGAATGAGAGAGAGAAATTTTATCCGAGTCTACACTACAACACCTTTGTTTACCTTGGAAGCACACTGTCAAGAGATGGTGGTCTTGATGCAGAGATATACTATCGAATAAGGAAGGGAAGTATTGCATTTGGAAAGCTCGAAAAGCGAGTATGGGCGGATAAAGGTATTTTCCTGCGGACAAAAATCAGTGTCTATAAAGCGTGTGTATTGACTACACTTCTTTATTCAAATGAGACGTGGACTACTTACAAGCGTCATATAAAAATGCTGGAGAGATTTCATCAAAAGTGCCTCAGATGTATCTTAGGAGTCAAGCGGGAATGTTTCATACCAGATACAGAAGTTTTGTGCATGATACGTTTTAGCTCAACTGAACAACGAGCAATTGCCAAAGCATCTTTTTTATGGTGGGCTCAACTCTGGTAAGCGATCACAACATAAGCCGTTAAAAAAGTATAAAGACTGTGTGAAGGAAAACCTGAAGAAACTAGATATGATGTTCTAGATCGGAACAAGTGGAGAGGTGCTGTTAGGACTGCTTGCTATGCCTAGGAGGAAAAGATGATTCAGCACTTCGAGCTTAAAAGGCCCTGTCGCAAAGGAACAATTGGAATTGTAATCAACAGTAAACATTGAATATGTATTATATGTGACTGTGTTCCGTTGTCAAAAGCAGGATATATTGAACCATATGAAGTCACATGAAAATCGAAATGCCCAGGCAGGTAATAATCTTGGACACTGACTGCCTTTTGCGATTTGCGTTTTATGTCACAAAACTTGTAAGACAATATCTGGACTTAAAAGACATATGCTAGTTCACAAAATCATTGTTTCAGTGTCAGATTCCAAAAGGCAAAGACATAGAAGAAACTTGAATATTTGTCACTTGTATTTTAAACCCTGTCAGTCAGCAGCTGGTCTTAAAAGTCATCTGAGAGCTCATCAACAGAGTGCCTGTACTGTGTGATGAGGTGTGGTGTTGAAATAGATATTGTTGTATGTAAACACGTGCACTATATATTCGTTCTTCACTCGTTTATTACTGTGCTTATTCTAACTCATGTCCATTGTCCGGAAATCTTTCGTCACACATCTGGGACCTCCTCAGCGACACAGAATAGAATAAGCAGAGCAGGAGCACACACGAAGATGGAAAATGTCACTGAGGAGGTCACAGATGTGTGACGAAAGACTTCTGAACAATGAACAGGAGTTAGAATAAGCCCAGTATTAAACGAGTGAAGAACGAATATACAGTGTGTTTATTTGGCAAAAAAAAATAATCATCCCGAAATACAGTGTGTGTGTGTGTGTGTGTGTATTTATCTACCTACATGTTCAAATACCTAAGTGGTTAAAGTTGGAGAGTTGTAATATCCACGTGAGAATATAAATCATCCAAATAGATTTATTCACATACTGTATAAAATAATAAACATATCACGAAGAAGGAAGGATTGGACATTGGGGTTAATGCGGGACCTGGATGGTTGAACGCAACAAGGGTGATAAGAGAAGAGACGAGTGGGTTCGGAATACCTAAGTGGAGATTGATACGAGCCTATTCAACTTGAAGAAGCAAAAGCTATTATAACATTCACCATAGATGAATAATCAGCGGTTTTGTACAACAGTCTCTATGTAGTCATTGAATGTGCTGGAAATAGAAGCCAAATATCCTTCAACTCACACTCTACAGTCTTCACTATAACATGAACTGTAGATGAATAAGCAGCTGCCTTGTACAGTGAATTCTCTGTTAATGTCCACAAAGAAGTCTCTATGTATTCGTTCTACATACTAAAAATAGAAGACAAATTTCCCTCGGTTCTCACTATACTGTCTTCACCCAACGAAGGACATATTGGATACCGTAGTCCATTGCCTGAAAAAGATGGGATGGTCATGACTGGAATGCTGTTGATTATATTTCAGCTCCATCAAGGTCGATGTGCGGTTAAACGACAACACGAGTTTATCTCTCGTTTCGTAATTTATACAGTAAATATTTACATTAAGCACTCAATTGAAGACGTATATTTATTTTATCTTTTGCTAATCTTTAATGAGGACTATATTAGGTCATTGATTAGCCTTTTAGTCAATTGAAATGAACCTAGAAGTTAATCATGTATTCATTGTCTACATTTCAATTAACCGAGAGAGTTGCCTCCCCTGAGAGATCCCTTACCGAAAATTTATGACCACATTTAAGAACAATGGATTTTTATCTAGCAACTTATTGCTTATAGGAAGAAAAGATTAAAAAAAAGTCTAAGCATAAAAGGTTAAATTTTAGAGAGAAGAAAAACAGAATTACTCCAACAAGGAAGCAAAGAAAAAGAAAATGTGAGAGGGTTGAGCAACAAAAGATAGAGAGGGTTAACAGGTTGTACACTCCAACCCAAATGGTGTATGCAGCCGCTCCTCTCGGATATAATTGCGAAGGCGTTGCTGCGAAGAATGACCGACTCGCTGCAACAGCCGCCCTACCTCGCGAGGTTCGTTTTTCAGACAGACCGCTGTTATCCCGATTTTTCGGAGATAATCAACAGTGCGGGGTCCGAGAACACCTGAACTCTGGACGACGACCGGCACAAACCGATAGCGGCCGGTCAAGTTCCTGTATTGGTATATCTTCCTCTCCTCTGTACTACGGTTGGTGATACTCGGGTTTGCAGCCGATGCGGCAAGATTGGGGTACAAAACGTGTCGCAGCACATAGCGTCCTAGATCAGGAATTTACCTCCTACGTACGGAAAGAGAGGTGTTCTGTCGGGGCACTTGCCATCTCCGAAATCAAGACCTACTGTTTCCAGTTGTGACAGAAAGTTGGTTGCATTGAGGCCCCCTACTCTGGGTAGCAAGTGCTTGATCTACAGACGTCGCCAACGCTTCATCTACAAAAGCACGGGAAGCTTTGGGAATCCTAATAACACCGAGCCTTCCTTCAGGTTGAACGGTGTCCCCCTCTATGTCAGCAACAATTATATATATATATATATGTAATCTCCGTTCTCCTTACCATTATTAATACTATTACTCTTCGGAAAATATGCAGTCTTGAACAGGACACTCGGGTGTACCCAGCGGGAAAAGTTTCCAGAGCCTAACAATTTACTGTTACCTCGGGTATCACATAAGGACCGTTGTGGTTAGCCGGCATCTAACACCGACTTAAAAGGAAACACGGTAACCGCCTGGATAATATGTAAGAGACTGTGTGATGTGAGGTAACGAGAATGGCTCTTTAGTACCACATCACACGGCTGATACAATAAAGAGGGATTAATAGAACATATAAATGCCAGAGAGATAAAGAGACACAATTACGTAAGAAAGATAAAGATAACATTTATTGATATGTTAACATGTGTGTCTGTGTGTGTGCGTCCTGTATACAGAATAATAGACAGGCCGTCATGAGAACAAAATGTATGTGTGTGTGTGTGTAAGCATAGATGTATGCGCGTGTTAAGAACATTTAAGGATGGCGATAAGGAGACAGTGAAAGAATTTATAGCCATTGAAATGAGAAGTCCATAGACACAAGAAAAATAGCACTAATTCGTAGTCAATTGTACACAGTAGTTGAAATATTGTATCAAGAAGTCGCGGCTATGATACTGAGACGGTTGCAGGTACATGTCATACGTGAAGTCTTGGCTGTGATGCTGCTGCCTGTGAACCTCGCGCAAATTATAGCAGCACACAACGAGAGTAAGTTAAGCAATTTCCGTGAGAATACTGATAGCAGTAACTAGGATATAAATACTAATGGATTAACAATAAGTAGTAACGATGTTAATATAATAAACCAAGCTGGGGCTAGGAGAAATGGCTGTAGCAGAAACACTAATTAAGGGGAAGCAACCGTAACAAACTCAAACGCGAGATTAGGAAGGAAGATAGGAACACTAGAAAATGGAGTACCCAGAATGTCATCAATGAGAAAAGAAGAAATAGCCTAGAAAATAGGCAAATTAATTTAGCGATTACTTCTAATGAAACCAACATAAAAAATAATAATAGAATTAGAACTAATATTTGTGATTGCTCAAGAAATAGTAGATGCTCTATAAATATCGGATGTAAAACTAAAAATGTCGTTTACAGGTGCAAAATTACCCCAGGAGACAAAGAGTATTTCTATATAGATGCTAGCTTACGTTTGATCGAACAAAGAGTAGCTAACCATGAAAATTCTTTTTAAAATAGGGACAAAAAAATAACACAAGCCTAAGTAAGTTAATTTGGTCGATATGCTGGGATATTATTAGTAAAGCTAAACCTTATAGAACGGTATAAGAGATGCGACCTTTG
>NC_068985.1:16428283-16428554 GCF_001194135.2 Octopus bimaculoides
TAATAAACACAAGGCAGGAAGGTGCTCTAAGATGCCTTCATACAAGAAAATTTACTTTTAAACAATCTAAATAAACTCATTACATTTTATATGATAACAAAAATTATTATGATAACAATTCTTTTTAAAATAGGGACAAAAAAATAACACAAGCCTAAGTAAGTTAATTTGGTCGATATGCTGGGATATTATTAGTAAAGCTAAACCTTATAGAACAGGGTATAAGAGATGCGACCTTTGCGTAAAGAAATGTACCAAATTTTCACTTCTA
>NC_068985.1:16428576-16428880 GCF_001194135.2 Octopus bimaculoides
AAATTTAATCTAATAAACACAAGGCAGGAAGGTGCTCTAAGATGCCTTCATACAAGAAAATTTACTTTTAAACAATCTAAATAAACTCATTACATTTTATATGATAATAAAAATTATTATGATAACAATTGAGAAACTAAGAAGCAAATAATAAATCAAACGTAATAGAATATCTCTACACTAAAAATATACTCTTTGAAATAATAAATAAATAAATAAATTTATTAATCCAATTTATATCGAATATTTTTTTTATCAGTTACAATGAGTAAAGATTAAAATTTTTTTTTTTTTTTTCAGAAAT
>NC_068985.1:16428890-16429147 GCF_001194135.2 Octopus bimaculoides
ATTCTTTTTAAAATAGGGACAAAAAAATAACACAAGCCTAAGTAAGTTAATTTGGTCGATATGCTGGGATATTATTAGTAAAGCTAAACCTTATAGAACGGTATAAGAGATGCGACCTTTGCGTAAAGAAATGTACCAAATTTTCACTTCTAAATTTAATCTAATAAACACAAGGCAGGAAGGTGCTCTAAGATGCCTTCATACAAGAAAATTTACTTTTAAACAATCTAAATAAACTCATTACATTTTATATGATA
>NC_068985.1:16429157-16429666 GCF_001194135.2 Octopus bimaculoides
ATTACAAATGTTATAAATACTGTAGGTCTATGAAATAAAGTTTATAAATGAGTTTGGTTCAGCAAATGATTTTTTGAAATTTGACAGCGAAAAAATGTTTTCTAGTTTTTGTGGTAAAATATTATTCTATATGTTAATACTGTTATAAATAAAACTTTTTTGACAAATTGATACTCGACAAAAGGACATTTCAAAATAATTCAAGAGGTGATACCTCTTGTTTGGTAGTTATGAGGGAAAGAATGGCGACGGATAATTTCATAGAAATAAGTATGGCGGTGATGATGAAATATTTTGTAATAGAACTCAATAGTAGAGTTGTATTAATTTAAAAGAACAAAATTTTTATCTCCTTCAAAGTAGGATCCTCTGACTGCAATGCGCTTGTTCTAGTGTGCCAGCCACTTCGTGAAGGACCCATTTATAAACTTTATTTCATAGACCTACAGTATTTATAACATTTGTAATATTTTATATTTCCAGACATAAAGAGTTTTACCTTTTAGAGA
>NC_068985.1:16430461-16433853 GCF_001194135.2 Octopus bimaculoides
TATATATATATATATATATATTATTATTATTATTATTATTATTAAACGAAAGTGATTTCGATTGAGGATTGTTTATTTTGGTGAGAGACTATGAGATATACGGCAGAGAAAGGGCCGTCAAAACACCAGAGCTGGTTGAGAAAATTCGCTGTTTTGCAGATAAAGACTGTTGTGTATCTATCAAGACAATAAGCATACAGTGTGAAGTTGGTGAGGCAACTGTACACAGAATTATTCATGAAGATCTGAATATATGCAAAATTTGTGCAAAGTTTGTTCCCAGGGTGCTCAGTGATGAACATCCTGGTAACTAACTATTTGGCAGAGTCGGGCATTAAAACTGTCCCTCATCCTCCTTGCTGTCCAGAACTTGCGCCCTGTGGCCTTCAATTGTTTCCCGAGCTGTAGAACATCAGGAGAAGTCATTTTGAAGACATTGAGCTAATGAAAGAGGCTTACACAAGTGTCCTGGACACCTTCACTTTAGAGGACTTTCATGGGTCCTTCACGAAGTGGCTGGCACACTAGAACAAGCGCATTGCAGTCAGAGGATCCTACTTTGAAGGAGATAAAAAATTTGTTCTTTTAAATTAATAAATGTCTCTCCCGAAAATGTCTGAAGACTTCTGGAATGCACTTTGTATATGCACTGTCATTTCCAACCTACATTCATAAACTTTGCAAAATATGCACTGCTTAACTACTTTTAACTTTTAGTGCGATTTAGACAGAAATAGCTATACACTTCTGGTTTCACATAAAAATATAACACACATAGAAAGGAAAAGTGTTGCTATAAAAGATATGAACTCCTATGCAACTATGGCTCGACCAGTCAGTATTAGCTGGCTTATTATACTGAGGCGACTATCTTCAAAAGAAGTATGCCAGTTTTCCCGCCAAACAATTTGGCTGAAGATTATAGAAGGATAGTCAGCAGCTATAAAAAGACTCGCAAATACAACCTAATCAGAGAGCTACTATGCCATCTAAGGGAATCTATGTCGCTTGTCTCAACATGTTATTCCCTCTCTCAGTTTCACTTTTAAGTATCATATTTATGCCGTAGTCAGTAAAAGACACTAAGTTTTATTTGTAGTGTCCAATAACATATTAATTATAAGCAGTGATTAATTTCCTTGCACTACCTTCATTATCTAGTGAGTTATATACAGTGGATTCCTAACCGTTATGTTCATTGAATATTGATTCATTAATGTATTGAATGTACATTTATGAATATAAAAATTCAGGTTAGTGAAATATTTAGAAACTTAAACTTTAAAGAGGTTATTGCCGATACACACAACCTTCCTAACTACTAAACAGTTTTAGAAGAATATTTGACAAACCACTTCATCCATCAAAGTCTCAAGGGCTGAACCTTTGATACGTGCCATACATTTCTGTAACTTCTACTGATTAAAAATCAAATATACATACACTCATGTATTAAGTGCAGTTTATCTTGTTTGTTCAACCAAACTTGTGTGTTTCAGTGCCGTGGGTGTGTTTGCGTTTATTCATGTTTTTCATATGTATTGAATTTATAATTTTTTTTTTTTATGATTCAACATACGTCCTTGTCATTTAGCTTCTTAACTGTAACCTGAGAAATGTTAAGGTAAATAGAGCCATGTCCTGGAAATAAACAGAGCTTATTACTTTGTCAAAACCTAAACTGAGAAATTCGAGAAATACTTTGTTTTCACATATATAAGTGACCTCTAAAATTGCAACAGTAATTTTAAATTGCCCTGGTTTGATATAGCATAGCCGCGCTAATACTCATATATCAGCTCCCCACACATCGCTGACCTTTTCAAATGCAAATTAAACAATTATTGGTACAATTTTAAAATATTCTGAGATAGTGAAAGAGAGATTGTAAGGCAAAATATCTTATTGAAGCATACAAATAATAAATCCAAAGATTTCGTTTATGTATTTAATTTGCAAGATTCGTGATGTAAACTTTTCTGTTGAAACATATATTATTATATTTCAGGAGGGTCATTTTGTCAATAATAGACACATGCTCTCGTTCTTTTTCACCTCGTTCGTGTCAATTTAAACATTTAATTAATCTAATTGTTCGGCCACTCAATCCGCTGAGTTCGTCAAAGTCCTTTTGTCGCCATTAGTGATCTCTTCAATGACATGCCCTTTCTACTCAAGGTCTGCAGGGCATGCCACTGATGAGGTCGCGATTGGCAACAAAAGGACTTTGAACGATTAATCAAACAATAGATTAGTTGTGTAAATGCTTAACCAATTGATAACTAAAGATATGAAATAGAACCAGTGCGTGTGTTTATTATGACACAATGATGCTCTTGAGATACAAAATTCCAAAGATAGAAAGAGAAATATAGAAACTTTCTCGGCCAAAACTTCAAAATAGTTTATAGATCACAATATAAGTTGAACACGATTACAACTACTAAACACTATGGAGAGATCGATCTACCCATTGTAATTAGCAATCACAAATGTGTGAGCCTTTTGGGGCCAGCAAGATGGCGGCACAGCCGGAAGTCGATAGCCAATGGCAAAGGGAGATAATCCCCCTATTGCTTACCTTTGTAGCGAGGCTTTTCCCCCTCCATATCTGGGGTTTGACGATACGCCATAAAGCTAAACCTTTTATGGACGGGAAACCCAGGTTAATTCCATAAACCGGCCTTCCCCACTTTTAATATATACTGTTCTACATCTTAGAGTGTGCTTCTTCCCCGGATTTATGTTTTCTACAGACTATCCTGTATAGATAGATAGATAGATAGATAGATAGATAGATAGATAGATAGATAGATAGATAGATAGATATATTTCTTTATTGGCCACACAGGACTGGACACAGAGGGGACAAAATACAAAGTAGAGCTTTTCTTTTGGGGAAGAGAAGGAAAAGAAAAAAAAGGAAAGGTGGGTAGAAATTCGATCAAACGAGATCGCTAAAAAAAAAAGTCCATCAATAGGGATCGTGTATCACAGAAATGTCATAGTGTAAAAAAAGGAAACAGATTAGGTTTATCCGTGAAAAGAAAAGCCTACGGAAAAGACCACGGTAACCTGGGGCAATAATGCCATGCAAAAAAACGCATTACAGTAAGTGACTCTCATTTTTCCTATCTGTTTCTTTTGGGTTGGGGTTTCATAGGATTATGCTCAAGGTGGCTTGCATAGTAACTGACTTGATCCGAGATCGTGTGCTGAAACAAAAGCAATTGCAGCGTGGAAGATGTTTATAAGCCATTTAAGAACACACAAACAAAAACCGTTAGATTCACTTCGACATTTAAATTTGATTTTAATTTAATTTAATTTAATATAGTTTAAATAATAAAGCGAATCTAACGGGGTTTTTTTGTTTGTTTGTTTTTTGTGCC
>NC_068985.1:16434463-16434918 GCF_001194135.2 Octopus bimaculoides
AGAGAGAGAGAGAGAGAGAGAGAGAGAGTGAGAGAGAGAGAGAGTGAGAGAGAGAGAGAGAGGTCATGTATACGTACATGCATAAATATGCATAGATCTTTGTGTGTGTGTGTGTGTGCGTGTGTATGAAAAAGAGAGAGAGAGAGAGAGTAAATACTACATGCACGCTACGTCAATACCGGAAGTTGACATTTCATCACAAGTATGTAAGCATTTGGTACAAAAACGTCAAAATAGAGAGTGAAGCTTTGTGCCGTTGTTACGTCAATACCGGAAGTTGACATTGAGGAACCTTTTTAAAGAAGTGAATCATAAATATAAAGCAATATTATTTATTTTTAATTAAAAAAAATCAAATGAAGAGCCTAACATTTCTCCGAGGTCAAATTATTCATGCATCACAAGTATGGAAGCATTTGGTGAGATCGATTTCACGTGAAAAGCGAATACACAGA
>NC_068985.1:16434928-16438946 GCF_001194135.2 Octopus bimaculoides
CTTCAGTCGTGGCTTTGGTTAAGAATTTGCTTAACAGCCACAAGGTTTAAAGTTCAATCCCAGTGCATGGCATTTGCCTATGGCAAGTGTCATCTGCAATAATAGTCCTGACCAGTGCCCTGTAAGTGAATTTGGTTGAGGAAAACTCTGCGGAAGTTCGTCAAATGAATGTGGAGGCATCTCTGTGTTTATTTCTTACCGGATGACACCCGGTGTTGGTTTGCTTACGCCCCTGTGACTATTGATCGTCTAAACCCTTCGGTGTGATGCCCCAGCATGGCAGCATTTCAGCGACTAAAACAATAAAGAAAAGAAAATCTGGGAATGTTCGCTGAAATGAATGTAGTGTCTCAACGTAAAACTAATTATTTACACTCTTACCCGGGACAAAACATATAAATGGGTGGGGAAGATAAAACGCGATAGCAGATAAATGTTTTCAATAGAAAGGCGCCAGTCAAAACTTTAATAATATACGTGTCGGGTCATAAAGGGTTTTAACTATTGTTTGCTCACATGAGAATTTATATTCAGAAATCTCAACTGCAGGTTAAAACTGCCTTTGGAACTACTAACCACTTTAAGTATACCTAATCACATGTAAACACTCGAAAATCATGCACAAATATTTACATATCAATGACATATTTACTAAATATGGTACTCACAATATTCAACGTTCAAATATTTAATATTCGTAGTATCAGTTTAGTGCCTTGCTAAACCACTAACATTTTCACATCTTTCTGAAATGTAAGGTCTTTGTACACTGGTAGACCGAATACACTTCCTAAAAATCCCTTCACTACAAGATTGATCTTGATGTTTCGTTCATTATTCCACATCATCATCACGAGTGTCTATCAATACTACAAGCAGGTACCACTGCCAAAATTGAGTAGTCGTTACTCTCATCCTTATCCTCGCTTGTTTCAAGTGGTACGTTTTAAATTTAAGCCTGATTTGGTCTGCATGAGCCCTGGTTCCAGACCCCTTCCTAGTAATGATGACAGTATTGTTTCTAGCTAACAGCACCAAGTTGCCAATTTTGGTATTGAATTATTCTTGTTATATTCATGTGATTTGTGGATTAGAACATTGTCAAGAACGTGCGGATTTGGCGTCTCATCCAGGCAGAAGTACTTTCTAATCTATCTACAATGACAAATCGTAAAATAATTAAGTAAAAGAAAGAAGTAAAAACAATCCAAACTTCTCTTTCTGGGGAAAGGATTCTTCAATTGCATTTTAATTACCTAAACCATTTCTCCTTTAATCTCATTTGATTTTACATGATATGGCAGTGTTTTGTAAAGAATGCAGCCAATTTTCTATAACCACGAACACAGATTACCGTCATGATATTCGGAAAAATTATCCAACGCTAAAACTTAAGGTACATCATTCCGAGAGAAAATGACTCACTCGTAACAGGGTAGTTGTTCTCTTCCCATCTGGAAAGGAAACCACAAAGACGAGCATCAATCCGATACTATCAACACAAGCATAATCCATATCTTCGGGGATCTAATTCTATGAGGTTTAAATGAAACCTCTTCTTTCGAACATTCTTTATCATTACTCATTCAGAATGAAGACCCAGGTGGATATTTCAAAATTTCTTTATCTCTGCATATTCATCTATGGTCTTCAACATCGCATGAAGCGCCAGGCCAACATGCTTCAAGCTTCAGGCAATTGCGGGTCGCATTAATTCCACAATATGTCATTATGAACGCTATTTTTTTTTCTTTTTTGCTTCCTGCATAACCATAACATCGCCGTTTCAAAGGATGATGCTTTCACGCTTAATCTATATTTAACATCTTGCTATAGTTTTTCGACATTGGTGCAGGTATTCCAGACATACATTTTTATTCTAAAAATGGCTATTTCCCAGTATTGCATCACTTAGTGCTTCCGAAGCTAGCCGATCAAAATGCAGCTTTTCAGTTTCCTACCCAGTGTGTGAATTTATCACTAACATCATGAAAAATAATGTCTTTTGGTTGTGATCTAAAATGTAACTGTGAGAGCGCATCGACTTGAGGAATGGTATTTTATCGAACATATGTGGTATCAAAATTAAATTCCATGTGTTGAATGACTCATTTCAGCATCCCTGAACAAGAAACCTCTGAAATTTCTTCACGTAGGATGAAAATGAATTCATGACTTCTGTGATCGGAACTAAGTAGGAACTTTCTACTGAGCAAAATGTGATGGGCAAGTTTTGCAGTCAACACAATCGCTAAAGTATCTCAGTATTCGAAAAATTAGATTCAGTAAGGTGGTGATCTTTTTAAATCGTTAGCACTCTGGACAAAATGTTTAGCGGCATTTCGCCCGACTTTACGTACTGAGTTCAAATTCCGCCAAGGTCGATTTGCCTTTTATTCTTTCGGAGCTGATAAAATAAACCCCTCCACTGAAGTTGCTGGCCTTGAGCCAATATTTAAAACTAATAATTAGAATCAGAAGATAAATATAGCATTCGGTGATTTTCCTACAAGCTTCATCATTTAGAACGCTCGCTAACATCGGTAGTCAATGTGACATCTTTATTGGCATCAAATATTTTTACAGCAAAATGATATGCATGCACTCTATAAAATTCTCAAATGATTTTTACTGAACATTATGTTATTCTATATTTTTTCCATCAATTTTGCAAATGACTCAACCGTATCAGAATGTATTTGCAAATACCGACGATGAAAATTTAGCAAACTTAAAAATAATTCTAAATCTTTTTTATGGCAGGGTAGCAATATATCTTTTGTGGACCAAACATCAATCTAGAAAATAAACACCTTCGTTTTTGAGATTAAACGTCTTTAAAATGATATCTTATTGCTATAGCTAAATTTGTCTGAATTAATAGTCATGCCTTTGTCTCTTACTTGAATCAATATAATCTTGGTCTTCTGGTTCAATTCTTCCTTAGTAATTTGATCCAAACATATCATCCTGGTAAATATTTTTTATATAACCCGGATAGATTTTTTTTTATATAGTCCCCCAAGCTCTTTTCTATCGCACGGCCATAGCTACAGGATTTACAATGACAAAATTACATTTTGGTCATGAGATAAGCATCGAACACTCTTGGCCCCACTTCATTGCAAACTTCAATTTAGATCTTATATTTGTTTCCAGTAATTCACGTCTTCCATTTGTCACAGATTAAACCCCATGAAACCTTCAGTTGTACCCTTCTAACCACTATTTTTATTAATATCTTTAGCTATGCTTCATCAAGGTCAGAATTTGTCTGCATCAATTGGATGCAGACGACGGAGAAATAAAATATTTTGGACTTCGAAGTGGAGTAGGGGCGGACGTGATCTTTAAGATCAGGGTAGCGTGTGGTATGACGTCGGCGACTGGGGAGCTGACCAGAACCGTGAACTGATCGGAAGAGGAAGAAGGGCAGAGGGAGCCTCGATCGGGATTTCATGCCTTTTTTCGAACGGGGTTGTTGTGGGGAGAGGACGTGCTAAGCGATCGTCTAGGTGTTGGGAGAAGCAGCTGCTATTTCTAGTGTTCTTCGGGTCGGGCGAGCCGCGAGTATCGGATACCGCAGGACAGACTCGTGCAAAGGAAGGAAAACCGAGGTAAGCCGATTACTTCTACTCGCACGCATACACCACAAGCTATTTCGGCACCACGTGTAAAACTTCGCTGCGATGGCAGCCAAGATTAGAATCGCCAGCGACGTGATCAGGCCTTTTAATAGCGAGGGAGATGTAATGGCCTGGATGTGAAAGATCAGGCTTGTGGCGAAACTGCAAGGGATAAGCGATGTGGCGAGTCTCATGGCGCTATACTTGGAAGGGAGCGCCCTGGCCCTGTATTTAGAAATGGACGAGGAAGAGAGGTTAAGTGCGGAGAAGATCGAGCAGAGATTGAGAGAGACATATACGGAGAGCGAGTACACTGCCTTTGTTAAACTGGGAACTGTTAGATGGGGGGAGGGGGGAGAACAGGTGGATGAATACGCGGCAGAAGTGCGTAG
>NC_068985.1:16439054-16439874 GCF_001194135.2 Octopus bimaculoides
GTTCCGACAGACGACGGCCGGAGAAAGGCGTGAGGAAGCCTACCGAGCAACGACAGCGGCCGTTCTCGGGCCGGTGTTTTAAATGTCAGGGGTCACACATGGCGAGGGAATGCGCCGAATCGGGGCCCGTCTGCTATCGATGCAGGAAGACGGGGCACATCGCCCGTGATTGCGACCAGGGAAACAATCGTTGCTGCCTCTCAAACTTTCCGAGTAGAGGCGTTTGTGGAGACGCTGCCCATAGTCGAGGTCGATGCCGAGGAGAAGAAGTTCAAGGCCCTCGTGGACACGGGTTGCACGACTACCCTCGTGACACCAAGGGTAGCGAAGAAATGGGATGGGGCGAGTAGCGTCCGGGCGGTCGACAGCAGAGAGATCCGTTGCAAGGGCAGCTGCAGTGTGGAGATAGCGTTGCCGGGTGCTGCGCTAAAGCTACGGGTGATCGTAATCGAATATGTGATAGACAGGGGTTGATGTCGTGTTGGAGATGGACGCGATCAACCGTCTTGGTGGTGTTAGGATTGCAGGAGATGAGGTCACGTTCGGAAGTGTGGGGGACATCGTGCGCCGTGAGTCGGGACCGCCGGGGAGATCAGAGCCCCGTCAGGGACAGCGCCGCTTACACCATCGAGGACAAAGATTTTCAGGCGGCGTTCGATGGTCGGAGGTGGACGATAGAGTGGCGATGGAAAGACGAGCCCCCACTACTAAAGAACAGGGTGAGCTGCTACCAGCATACTTTGAAAGGTCACGCCGGGGTCGAGTTCGACGAGGAGGTAGAGAGATGGATCAAGGAAGGAGTCCTTGTCCCGTGGAAAGA
>NC_068985.1:16440727-16441368 GCF_001194135.2 Octopus bimaculoides
TCTAGGAGAGCTGATCGCCGAGTTCGGACTGAAGCTGAACGTGGTTTTCGTGCCTTCGGAAAGAAACAGGGCGGACGCACTGACCAGGGTGAAAAGGGCGTTGCTGGAGGAACCGGAGAAAGCAAGGAAAGGGATAGCGGCAGCGTGTCGGCTAGGTGACTCCGAACTGGAGGAGCTACATGCTATGCACCACTTGGGGGTGGATAGGACCCTGTATCTAGCGAAGATGATTGATGCTGACGTCACTAGGAGAAACGTCAAGAAAGTGGTCGGGAACTGTGACAGATGCCAGTCCATTGACCCAGCCCCGGGTGGGCATGAGCAAGGGAACCTCTCAGTAGAGCGCAACTGAAGGAGATCAGCTGTGGATGTGACGCACTACCGTCAGGGAATGTATCTCACCATGAGATTGCTCGCATTTTGAACGGGATATTCTTGGAGGGGTCCCGTGGAAGAACTGCTAATGGACAACGGGGCGGCGTTTCGTTCGGAAGCGTCGGGGGAAATGCTCGACCGGTGGAAGGTGCGACGATTGTTCAGAGCCGCAACGGAATCGTTGAGAGGCACCATCGGACGATCAAGGCCATGGCTGAAAGGGGGCACATTTCGCCCCTGGAAGCGGTCTTTTGGTATAACATGTC
>NC_068985.1:16442052-16443055 GCF_001194135.2 Octopus bimaculoides
AAGAAGGGCAGAGGGAGCCTCGATCGGGACTTCGTGCCTTTTTTCGAACGGGGTTGTTGTGAGGAGGGGACGTGCTAAGCGATCGTCTAGGTGTTGAGAGAAGCAGCTGCTATTTCTAGTGTTCTTCGGGTCAGGCGAGCCGCGAGGATCGGATACCGCAGGACAGACTCGTGCAAAGGAAGGAAAACCGAGCTAAGCCGATTACTTCTACTCGCATGCATACACCACAATTTGTATGTGTCTTTAGAAGATATGTACAAGGATCTTTGTGGTTTTCGTCATTGTTTACAATTTTGTTCCGATTGTTTTCAAATTTGGTATATGGATTAAGTTTTGTATACTAATTATGAAAATGAAATTCATTTTCCCTATAAATTCATAATTAAAATGTTATTAGCCTTTAAAATATGCAAAATTTGGGTATTTTAGCCAATCAGAAGCGAGTATTTTACATATCACCGTGGCGAAAATTTTTATTTCCATAGTAACCAAAGCAAAGAAGCACCACGTGTTGCATAGCTGATTGCGAAGAACTGTTTCCATAGTAACCAAAGATGTTTGCGCATGTGCACAAGGAGGAAACAGAGATACGAGATAATTTATTTTATAAAATCCTAGTTTAAATGTTTTGACATGCCGGTGCCCACCTCCCCGATGTTGGAACGGCGAACGTGCTGTTTTCTGATTGGCTAAAAATTCTGAAAATTATCAAACTTTGAACACCTGTAACATATTTGCAAAATTTTTCTAGAATAAATTAATAACAAATTCGGATTCAGCGTCAAAAATTACATCTATATGATACACTAAAAAAAGTTTTTAAAGATAATTGTAAACAGTGACGAAAACCACAAAGACCCAGATCGGATCTTTTGTTACAGAAGCGTTCACATTTAAATGAACTCGTCTGAGTTGCGAGATGGACAGAAAGATGTGAGGGTTGCTGGTTATATCAAGGATGAGTCTTTTTATTGTTTTTTTATAAGGTGAACACAAATAGAAG
>NC_068985.1:16443128-16450656 GCF_001194135.2 Octopus bimaculoides
ATGCTTTGTGAAAAAAATGGGGTCTTAGGCGGAAGGCTTTTGATCGTAGGTCTGTTCAACCAAAGCTGATTGCAAGATTTCCTCTTCAGTTTTACATCCATTTTTTTTTTTTCTGTGAATCTACAATGTGTAAATGCCATCGTTAACCATTCTCTCTACGGACATTGTGGAGGCGCAATGGCCCAGTGGGTAGGGCAGCGAACTTGCGGTCATGGGATCGCGGTTTCGATTCCCAGACCGGGTGTTGAGTGTTTATTGAGCGAAAACACTTAAAGTTCCACGAGACTCCGGCAGTGGGTGGTAGCGAACCCTGCTGTACTCTTTCACCACAACTTTCCCTAACTCTTTCTTCCTGCTTCTGTTGTACCTGTATTTCAAAGGGCCAGCCTTATTACACTGTGTCATGCTGAATATCCCCGAGAACTACATTAAGGGTGTAAACTACCGTGTGAAGGAGAGGTGACGAGAATGGCTCCTTTAGTACATTACACGGTCGATATGATAAAATATGAAAAGGATAAATGAGTACAAGTGCCAGAAGGAAAAGAGAGAAACAACCGGGGTAGAATGTTTAAGTGAAGATTTTATTTATATGTTAACATGTGTTTGCGTCATATAAACATAATAATAGACAGGCCGTCGTGTATACAAAGTGTGTGCACAAACATGGATGTATGCGTGTGCGATAAGTAAGAAGCATTGAAAGAGTCTATAATATGACGTTAGAAGAATGTTCAGACACAAGGATGATAGATACCAGTTTGTAATCAATGTATACGATAGTTGAAATGCTGTATCAAGAAGTTGTGGCTGTAATGCAGAGCCAGTTGAGGTACATGAAGCCGTGGCTACGATGCAGAGCCGGTCACTTGTTACAGGAGTTCTCGCAGGTTGTATTTGCTGTTAACCATGAAGTAATTCACAAACAGTGTTGAGATAGAACCTGTGCGAGTGTTGCTGTTTGGTGCGTACGTAGAGAGACGACATTGATGTTAGGACGAATGCTGTATGGACGAAGTGTTGATGAGTCTCCATGTGGCTGATGTTGTGTCGTCACTGGAACTGGCTGTGTGCTCTGTGGTCAGTGGCTAGACCTCAAAAGGTCTGGAACCGAAAGACGTCGACTCGATGTGTCGCTGAAGTTTTATAGCGTGCAGTCGGCTCACCAGATGTTTAGAAGAGACTGTCTCACGTGACCTTATCTGAAGGCTGCGATTGGTTGGGTTGCATCTTGGCATGCAATAGAGCAAAAGACAAATTGCACCAATACGAACCAATCAGAGTAGTGGACACAGCAGGGTCCAAAAGGGTGGCCGAAGGCTAGCTGTTATCTACTACATCCGTATTTATGTATATATAACAGAGAGAGAGGAAATACATGGGTACCCCAACAAGAAAGAGGGAAAGGATGATAGACACATACACACACTCTCAAAAATTTTTAGGGTTTGGGCAAATATAGTTATGGGAAAACCATGGGTACTAAGTAGTGTAAATTAAAAACAAAAGTAACAGCATTTGCTAGAAACCAACATTAAGACAATCACAGTTTAAAGTACTTTAATGTAACCATAACAATTACAAACTACAACTGGAACTTCAAATGATAAACAAATTTAAAATCAATAGAAAAGATGTACACTTATGATTATTGTGCCAATTGGACTGATACACAAAGGCTTTATTTTCGTTTTTTCCGTGAGGCAGCACTTCATCATCATTCCCATCTTTATTACCATGATTGTTCTGTATTATGAAAACCTGTAGCTGCTTTTGGGTTTCTTTATAACAGATAAAGAATGCTTACTTCTTCTGAGTAAGCACAAGGCCAATTTTTCCCGAACAGTTGAATCTCTGATTAAATCACTACCTGGATATTATTCTTATATATTTTATCTAGCCCTGATGAATAAACATATAAAGTGTATACAAGAGCACATAAGGACAAAACCAAATACTATAATGGATTTATTTTGGTGATCTATTATTTCTGATATCATTCTAGTTTTAATACACGTAATAATTGATGTGCATTGATGTTTTTGATTTTTTTTTTAAATTACCCAAACTACATGGAACATGGAGTTGATGCCAACTCATAAAATATGGATTTATTTAAAGTGGAATAGATAGTTTGGAAAATAAATAAATCATAATTTTCCAGCTTCCAAGAATAAAAGATATATAAATATAGATAAAATTTAGATTTAATCAGCTTTAAAGCGGTTTCCTATTTAAAGACTAGTTTCAGAAGACCTTGAATATCAGAACTGTTTAGTCAGATGTTGAAGATCCTTGTTTCTTCTTGTAAGCAAAGACTGGATGAAGAATGGTTTAACAGCAGCATGTTGGATACAAAGAAAATATCAGCTATATACATGAGTTTTATAAAATCTCAGTGAAAAGTAAAAACCAGCTGCAGTAGCTTAGCACCAATTTTGATGTAGATCAGTAAACTGTAAGCTTACATCAACAGTTGATTACAAACACCATATTTGAGTACAATTCACATTTATGAGGTTCCCGTAATTGTGGAAATGAAATCCTATAAAAATCCATCTCTCATGTATGATACAGAGTTTTTCTTTAGAATCATTTCAGGCTATCAGATATGGAGATTGTAATGGCAGGATGGCACAATGTATGTAAAAAGGTGTGTTTGATCAGCAATATTATAATTGCTGAATGAAATCATATTTGCATCAATATCAACTAGAACTATTACATTGAAAAGGTTCATCCTAAATGAAATGAAAAGCAAATTCAAAAGTGACCTACTAGCTTTGTCAGTGTAGACCATAAAAATGACTTTATTGTAAAATCAGCATTGAGGAAATCACACTATGTTTTTTTATTTTTATTCCAAGTAAATTCATTTGGTTTTCATAATTGTGGTGTACTTAACAAATGGCAGAGTTTAAACCTTGCAGAAAATTTGCATCCTTAATCTTTAGATTTTTAAATGACTATTTCTTTATTGTTTATTATTCACACTGAAATGATCTGTTTATAAGATAAATGTGACTTCCAAAAGTATCCACTTTAGCTATTCTTTCAGCTTCATCCTAAAGTTTAACAGGTACCAAGAGATATTAATACAAGAACATATTTGATTGTTCTTTTACAAACAAAAAGGTACATTATACTCCACTCATAATACCAGATACATAAAACTTTTGATAGAAGTAAAATGTAACATCTCCAAGTGAAAGCGAAAAATATTGCTAAGTAGATAATATTTTTGAAGAGGTTAGATTTCAAATGTTAAGTAGTCTAACTAAAAAACGATTTTAAAAAGCAAATTACTATTCTACTTTTAAAATTCATCAAAGTTAGAGTGAAAATGTTTAAATAACACTATTAAAGATGAGAAACATCAGAATACAAAAAAAATGCAAGAAAGAGAAATGAAAATGGTTTAAGAAATTAGTGTTGCATGAGTTGAGTTGTTAAGCTTAAGATTTTTAACCTAGAAGAGAACAGATAATTATTTAATCAAATGGAACAAGCAAAAAAAATTATGTAAATAACAAACTTTATAAAAAAAAAAGGGAGGGGGTCATTAGCAAGAAATTTATGTAAAAAATAGAGTTTGTAATGTGAATAATGCTAAAGATCATAGCTTAGGTACTGTCCAATGATGGCAATAAATACGAGGAAAACAGTGCTGTACAGGCTTGATCCACTATTGCATTTATCTTTGTCTGTGCAGTAACAATAAAACATTTTTATATCATCAGTGCCAACTTTATAGCTGCATTTGCCGACGTCACCATCTTCTGCACACTGTCTGATGTATCGCATTTCCCACTCGTCGCCAACTTTGACTGAAAAATACAAAGAATAATTTAATTAGATTAATCTGAAGTTTCATCAAAGAGACCATCATCATCATTTAGCATCCACTTTTCCATGCTCACATGGGTTGAACATATTTTGCTTAAGTAGATTCTCCTATAGCTGGATCCCCTTCCTATCACCAACCCTTGACCGTTTTCCATATGACCAGACATGTTTTCATGGAAGATTGGAAATGAAGGACATTGCTTGCATCAATCATGATGACACTGGTTTTCAACTATCACATGGAATCAAGGCAAGATAATTTAGTGGTCAAGCAAAAGACGTGTGTGCATGTATATATATATATATATATATATATATATATATATATATATATATATATATATATATATATATATATATATATATATATATACAGTTTTGGGGATTTATAGATATGTGGGTATTCTATTTCAGATTATGCAAAAAATAACATAACGAGTATATCTGAAGGTAAACTCGTGGTACCTACATATGCACATCAAGAAATAATACTTTAACCCTTTCGTTACCATATTTCTAACCAAATTACACCCCTTATGTGTTTCAATTAATTTCTAACATAATCATAAATTTAGGCTGGTTTCATTAAACAACTCTAACTTTTTTATTTATCAACATATTAATGTGATTTTTGGAAGATAATTTAACGAAAGGTTCTCAACCAATTCTATACCAGTTCACCAGCAGGGTATAAAATATACTTCCTTAATTATCTCCTACTTAAGTTAAAATTATCATTGCCTCAGATATACATGCACAGACACAGTAGTGTGGTTAAAAAGTTTGTTTTGCAACCACATGGTTTCAGGTTCAATCCCACTGTGCAGCACCTTGGGCAAGTGTTTTCTGTAGCCCTGGGCCAACCAAAGCCTTGTGAGTGAATTTGGTAGATAGATACTGTGTGGAAACCCATTATGTGTATATATAAACTATGTGGAAACCCATTGTGTGTGTGTCCACAGCACCACTTGATAACAGATGTTGGTGTGTTTATGTCCCCATAATTTAGTGGTTCAGCAAAAGAAATCAATAGAATAAGCACCGCACTTTAAGAAATAAATAATGTGATCGATTAAATACTTCAAGACAATGCCCCACAATGACTACAGTCCCATGACTAAAAGAAGTAAAAGAATAAAAGAATAGCAATATTGGATTCAATGGCAGCACATGGTTTAATGGTTAGGGTGTTGGACTAATGATTAAAGGATTGTGGTTTCAATTCCTGGACTGGGTGACGTGCTATGTTCTTGAGCAAAACACTTCATTCCACATTGTTCAAGCTCACTCAGCTGATAGAAATAAGTAATTCTGCAATGGACCAGCTTCCCACCCAGGGAGGGAGAGAGACACCAGAGAAACCAGGTAACTGGCCTTATGCTCCTTATGGAGTAATGTGAATTAACCAATAATGGATTCTAATGAGGTATTTCTATGTGATGGTCCACATTAAAATAAACACAAAATTTCTGATGTATCTCAGTAACAGAGTCACTACTTTTTTTTAAATGCCTTGATTACAAAAGCTCAATGTCCACTGCATCATAGCTACTGAAATAGCCTTATGTGCTGCTCAACACCACTGAGCATGTGAGCTTTCCTGTCAACAACTGTCAACTGGCACTTTACAACACCATCAGATTTCCCTAGATGTTTTGTGTTTGAGTTCATGTTCAAATTTACACTAGTCTACAAAGCTGGACTTGTTTATGTTGTATCTTTGTAGGTCCTACAATTTAATGGAACATATAATATAATTAAAGGGTGAGTTAAAAGTTTTGGGACATATAACATAATCTACTTTATTAGAATACATATTTTTAATGAGATGTAGAACAATTTTGTGGGACATATATTGTAACATGTAACATAATTTAAGAGACATAACAATTTATAATATAATGAAGTATATAACAATATAATAGGACATATAACAATTTAATGGGATGTGTAACATAATTTAATGGGACACATAACATGATTTAATGGTATGTATAACAGTTTAATAGGACATATAATATAATTCAATGGAACATACATAGATATCACCAAAATAAATACTATACTGAAATTAGTAATGGACTCAATATGAGCAAAAAAAATTTTCAACATGTTGCACCAATATGGCCAGAGTCAATAACAGAAATCAGTAAAAGAATAATAAAAAAACATTGGTTATTTGTTGGTAATTATAAAAATAAGATACTTACTTTTCTGCACAACTTTTCTACATCCCTTGTGTGTATCAGAGCAATTCTGCACAAACTCAAAATTACTTAATGATAGCCCACAGCCTTCATTATAAAATGAGTTGCAATTATAGCATTGAAGTCCATATCCTTTAAAAATTACAAAAAGACAAAACATTTCTTAATTTATAACAAGACATTGATATGTATGTTTGTCTGCATGTATGCATGTCATTGTTCACTTTTATTTCAAAATTTTTTGCCAATAGGAGAAAGAGCTGGTTTCTAACCTAGATCCAAGGCTCCTTCATTGGAATTTCAACATCAACAACATGGTATTTTTGATTGTATGCATGTATGTATGTATATATGCATGTATGTATATATATGTGCAGATTTGTATATTTTGCTTTATGCATGTATTCTCATGCATATCGTTGACGAATGTTGGTGTTGTGCATGTGTGTGAGCGTGTGTGAAAATAGGGTCATAACCCCGAAATATTGAATACAAGGTAAGTCTCCAATAATTCACATATTTATTTTATTGTGATTTACCTTGCATTTACTTCGCATTGTTTTGGCCTTACCCACGATCCTTTATACAATATATTCTAATATATTCTACACAATGCTTCATAGTAATTATTCCATATATATATATATATATATATATATATACATATACATACACCATATATACATATACATATATATACATATACACATATATATACATATATGCATATATATATATATATATATATATATATATATATATATATATATATATATATATATATATATATATATATATATATATATATATAGTCAATCCAAACAAGAACAAGCAAGAAAAAAACAACAACATGAGGATGTGGTACAAGTACTGTGTTATTAGACGCTCAAGAGAGGAAAGAAAAGAAAGAGGATTTCACATTTTGAGCGGAGCTCTTCATCAGAAATATAGAAAAAGTCCAAAGAAGGCAAGACAGAGAAAGTAAATCGCCAACAATACATATGCGGTCACCGCTAGCCACTAAACCTTTTTTTTCTTCTCTCTGTGTTTATTTCTGTGTTCCTTTCTGTTGAAGAACGTAGGCTCGAAACATAAAAGACGTTCTCACTTATCAAACGTTAAACTAATACATCTGTTTGTTGTTTACACACCCGTCTTCGTCTTTTGTTTTGTTTGTTTTTTTGTAAATTCCAACTATATATATATACATACATATATATATGTATACACACATACATATATATATATATATACATACATACATACATATATATATGTATATATGTATGTGTGTGTGTGTGTGTGTGTGAGTAAAAATAAATACAAAAAAAGGGTTTTGTATGATCGTGTATAGAGGAATATATTATTTTATTTAAAAGAGTTCCAACTCTGTTTTTTATATTTTATTTATATTCTTGTAAAATTAATGTGGGATATAGAATATGGAATATATAATATATAATATAAAAATAGAT
>NC_068985.1:16450666-16452786 GCF_001194135.2 Octopus bimaculoides
ATCATCATCATCATTGTTTAACGTCCGCTTTCCATGCTAGCATGGGTTGGACGATTTGACTGAGGACTGGTGAAACCGGATGGCAACACCAGGCTCCAATCTAATTTGGCAGAGTTTCTACAGCTGGATGCCCTTCCTAACGCCAACCACTCAGAGAGTGTAGTGGGTGCTTTTACGTGTCACCCGCACGAAAACGGCCACGCTCAAAATGGTGTCTCTTATGTGCCACCCGCACAAGAGCCAGTCCAGGGATACATATAAAGTAACTGGACTATTGCCATAGTAACAAAGCTAAAGGATGCAGAGTGAAGCTGCTTGGCAAAGATTGACCTTGAGCTCTGCTGCACATGCACACTAAGTTTTAATGTTCTAGCTTACTTCTGCTATTTACAACAGTGCTTAGAAGGAAGGTGTGTAGTATGTGATCATCGCATTGACTATGACAGAGAAAGTTCTCAAGGTGATAACTGCTCAGAGGCTTACAAAAAGTTGCAGAAAGTGTATGGAGAGGAGTATATGAGCCGCACACATGTGTATGAGTGGTTCAGACGTTTCATATATAACCATAAAAATGTCCATATTGATGAACGTTCTGAGAGACTTGCAACCAGCAGAAGTAAGAAAATCCTTCACTTCCTCAGAGCCATTGAAATGAAGTGTAGTGCTTCTTATAGTGGAAACAGCTATAAGCTAATGAAGATGATTATGTAACTCTTGCTCTTTTGTCAGTTATATACTGACATTATACTCTGTGTTCCCTCAAATGCTTCTCAACCGGGGACCATATAAGATTTTGATGTTAAAATTTACCTTCAAAAATTTTCTTATACTTCTACAATACACAAAATATTTTAACAATTATACAATTCCTAATAATATTTGATTATAAAAATATGTGATTTTTTTAAAGAATTGAATAGCTAGAATCATCATCGTCGTCGTTTAACGTCCGCTTTCCATGCTAGCATGGGCTGGACGATTTGACTGAGGACTGGCAAACCAGCACAGATGCTTTTTACATGGCCCCAGCACCCACAAGCCTATAAGATCAGGATCACTCAGCTGAAAAGGGATGCAAGGGACATGCCAGTATGCAAGGACAACCACACGTTTTTAGGCAATACTTGCTGGTGGGGGTTTTCCAAATCTTACCTCAACCCCTTTTAGCTGCCTTTTTAAATCATGCAGAATAAACTTTGGGTCTATTCTTTGGCATGCCAGCCCCCACACAAAGACATCATCACAAATTAAATGAAATCAAAACAAAATTCATAAAAACATAAAAATTAAAAAAACACCTAAAATCATACACAGAAATGGAAAATAAAATAAAATACATGTAGAAACATGTAGAAACCATTTATCAAAGAATATATGAGCTTTATGAGCTAATAAATTTTTTAAATGCTTTTTCATGTTATGTTGCTTCTTGAGTTAAGTTGCAATGTCTTGAAACCAATTATGAACATTAAGTTTAACTCTTTAGCATTTAAATCGACCATATCCAGCCCAAATATTCTGTTTTATGTTCAAGCAGGCCAGGTCTGGCATCTCATACCTACTCTTCAATGTCATTCTAAAAATAATGAAGGACATATTTGAAATTTCAGCAGCATGAGGTAAGGCATGATTAATTCAAAACAATGTGAATAAAATATGGATTATATTTGACAGAGTAATTTGAATGCTAAAGGGTTAAGTATAACTGTATTAGATTCACAAAGCTTCATTCACCTGTTGTACACACTCTCTGTTGGTCAGTATTTGATCTAATGTAAAGTTTGGTAGAAATGACTGTTATAGTCTATGTTACTGCCAGTGTCTTTTACAGCAGCAGCCAGTTATCATAGCACAGTGATACACATAGGATAGAATATCAGTTACAAGTTCGTGTATGTGTGTTGCATGGCAGTGATTGCTGCTATAGTTAGACGTTGCCAAGGAAAGCTTTGGTAGCTGCTGAACAAATTGGTTGCATTTATATAAGAAAACACGCGCGCACGCATGCAAATATATACTGTATGTTTTGCTTGTATGCACCTGTATATACTTACACACACACACATATATATATGTATATATATATATATATATATATATATATATATATATATATATAT
>NC_068985.1:16452815-16454311 GCF_001194135.2 Octopus bimaculoides
GTATATTGCCACTTAAGTGTGGCTGACCCCTAGGGGTGGATGTTACTGTTGCTTTTAGCCCCAGGAGGACATCTCCTCCAGCTGGCTTATCGACACACGACTGTGTCCTGTTTGCCAAGGGAAGTTATCCCTCTCACCTCGATCTGCAGCACGAACGTATCCGGATTTCAGGGTTATTTCCCTTCGTCGGCGCCCGATAGCTGCTGACCTTGGCGAGAGAGACAAAAACCTGGCAATCTTATATCTTCTTTTCCAGTGAAATTCTTCACTGATATCGAAAAGGTGAAAACCTTGTCTCTCTCGCCAAGGTCAGCAGCTATCGGGCACCGACGAAGGGAAATAACTTCATGCACCAACATGCACGCACACACACGTATGTTAGCCTCATGGTTGTCTCCCTTACTACCCATGCCCAAAGCAATTCCTTAAGAGAACTAAGGGTGCGTTGAAGTATGTTGTTTTATAAAGGAGAGTTAACTGAATGAAGCTGGCTTATATTCGAAGTCTTTTATATAATGAAACAGGTTTATACAATGATTAAACTAGGTTATGCATTGTCTGTGTTCGATCACATTTTGACAAATCTTTTATATTCAATATTGTTGTATAGAAGTTCATCTGTATATGAGAGACTGAGGTGAAAATAGGCAAGTTGTTCATCTACTCCTTTATCACTTCTGGCCATTTATATATGGCTACTCTTTCTTTCAGAAGAACAGTGTACGCTCAAAACATAAATGACTTTTCCTTTTATTTTTCCCTGTTTCTTTAATGTAAATCTAACGAACACTGTTTTCTACCTTATCCTGTGATATATTTTTGTCACCATATATATATATATATATATATGTGTGTGTTGCATCAACTGTATGGTATATATGCTACAATGTGTAACCATTAAACATTATTTCTTAATTTTTAACATTTATTTACAATTCAGTTTGCTTAAGAAATGATGGTTACTTATAGTACAAATGTATTTTAAGTCCATTATTGAAACATCTGTACATATCAAGTCCATTATTGAAACATCTGTATTTCAATGAATACTTTTAAACACATACACAAACATATATGTATGAAATAGATATCTGAGATGTTTTGCCCAAAGCAGAGACTGCAGGAGGTACACAGAGATAATACAAACTCTTCTTTTGATGGGTGACTATATCTTCAGTAGGTATCACAGGAACACAAGTATTTTCCCCCTTAGCCTGTACATTTTGCCAGAACCAAACAGTGCAGAATGAATTAACCTTCTCCTACAGTAGGTGAGAGAGTTTGTGTGTGGGGGGGATGGATAGATACATACATACATATACGTACTCACACACACACACACATGCACACATTAAAAACCTATGTCCAAGTTTGATCTTTCTCATATTTATGCTGGTTTGGAACAATAACATTCCTAAATCTAGTGGTGATGATGATGAACATAAAAACAAATATAAATATATATATATATATATATATATATATATATATATATA
>NC_068985.1:16454669-16456247 GCF_001194135.2 Octopus bimaculoides
TTAGGGATTTCTTCCGGTATAGGGGAGATAATCGAAATCTAGGAGGTGGTAGAATTTGATTAATTTACCATGGTTTTGTTCTATATTTTTTTCCCCTTTTTTCTCAGTGGGGTGATGAATTTCCTTATTTAAATGTGTTAGCAATGGTTAAGTTTGGATTTGTATTTTTGAATGAACAAGGTTTCCTTATTTAATCTAATCTGTGTTGGTGTTTTAATGGCACATTGATAAAAAGGAAAAATTAAAAATTGTGGTAGCATTTGTTTTGCGCATTTCTCAATATGATCACTAAAAGGTATCATTCGGTATTCTGGGTATGCAATCTGCTGGCGGTGCAGAGTGCATCTACGTCTGAGCGATACATATAAAACCAAAAAAGAGAGAACACAGTGTTCATATTCACTCAATATATTTCAAAGCATCGGAATACTCCACACCATGCATAGATGCATTCATATACACAAGATATAATATAAAAATTCATAAATATATAAATATATAAAAATACATAAATGTACTTGTGAGGTTGTATGTCCATATTAAAATCAATGAAGACATTAAAATATGTGGATGGTGAATGTATAGCAGTAATCCAAATAGATGAGAAAGTTGGTATAAAATGATTTTAAAAGGAATCTTGATCAGGTGCAAAGTCTAACGGCCATTTTGAGAAGATATAGATTGGTATGGGCAAGTTAATTCCAACCATAACAATTATTTATATTTCTCTCATCAGTGTTAATCTAAAGGAGATATATATATATATATATATATATATATATATATCATCATCATCATCGTTGCTTAACGTCCGCTTTTCATGCTGGCATGGGTTGGACGGTTTCACTGAGAGCTGATGAGCCAAAAGGCTGCACCAGGCTCCAATCTGATTTGGCAAAGTTTCTACAACTGGATGCTCTTCCTAATGCCAACCACTCACAGAGTGTAGTGGGTGCTCATATGTGCCACCGGCATGAGGGTCAATCAGGTGGTACTGGCATCGGCCACGCCCAAATGGTACTTTTTACGTGCCACCTGCACAGGAGCCAGTCCAGCGACACTGACAACGACGATGCTCAAATGGTTTTTATTTATGTGCCATCATCACAGGAGTCAGTCAGGCGAAGCTGGTAAGATCATGCTCGAGTGATGCTTTTTATGTGCCACAGGCACAGAAGCCTGTCAGTGGCCCCGGCAATGATCATGCTCGAATGGTGCTTTTAACGTTTCACTGGCACAGGGGCCAATTAGGCGGTACTGTCATTGGTCACGACAACAATTTCACTTGCCTCAACAGGTTTTCGCAAACATAGTTTATTGTCCAATGATTGAAGGGTATTCTTAAATGGGCTGGTTATAGAGCACGGTTACGGTCTCACTTGGCTTGCCAGGTCTTCTCAAGCACAGAATATCTCCAAAGGTCTCGATCACTTGTCATTACCTCGGTGAGGCCCAATGTTCGAAGGTTGTGCTTCACCACATCATATATATTTATATGCATGTATACACTATCATGCATAAACATGAATACCCATGCAGAGAGATATATATTTCATACATACATACATACATATATAT
>NC_068985.1:16456962-16461560 GCF_001194135.2 Octopus bimaculoides
AGGGTTAGGGTTAGAGTTAGGGTTAGGGTTAGGGTTAATTGTTTCAGAATCGTTTGTTTATGTAGTCGGCGCTTAATGTATATCGGCTGAATGGACGTCAGTGATTGGTTGAAATTACAGAAATACGACAACTTTAACATGGAATAATTTATGGATTTCTTTTTTTTTTAAGAAGACTAAGAGAAAAAGATGTTTTATATGACACATTCTACCAGTGTTTCGTTAATGAAAAATGTGGCCCCCGTTTTAAAAAAGATCCAAATTATTTCCTTATCTTTCAATACATCTCAATGCTTCTAAAGCAAACTTTGTTGCCTTTCAACGTAGGTTGAATTTAACATATGATAGAATCTTATAAAGCTACATTTATATATCCTAAATTTGCAGAAGAATTTGTTGTTGGGGCAGTTTAGCTGAATGGTAAAGCCTTTGATGCGTAATCACAAGGATGTGAATTCAAGTCTCATGGCTGGATGCCAACAGATTTTTCAGCAAAATATGGATAGTTTATCCTGTTCATGCTATATCATTAGCATTATCCTGCGTTTGAGAATAAAATTATTTCCTTACCTGTATATATATATATATATATATATATATATATATATATATATAGTTAAAAAAAAAACAATAACAAAAAAACAAAAAAACAACAAAGTGAGGACGTGATATGGATAGTATTATTGGACGCTCAGGAAAGGAAAGAGAGAGTGTATGACGTTTCGGGCGTAGCCCTTCGTCGGAAAGATGGAAAGTTCGGAGAATGGAAGAACGGAGAAAGAGGAAAATGGTACCGATGCCCACGAGGTTATATATATACACACACACACACACACACACATACTGGTTTCAGATTCTGGCTCAAGACCAATAATTTCAGGGGAAGGGCTAAGTTGATAACACTGGTCCTAGAGCTCAACTGGTACTTATTTTATTATCCCCAAAAGGATGAAAGGCAAAGGTGGCCTCATTGGAGTTTGGACTCAGAATGTAAAGACTGACAAAATACTGCTAAGCATTTTGCCCAGCATGCTAATAACAATTCTGTCAGCTTGCTGCCTTATTGAGTTTATTTATATATACAACCAGTTTTCTATGCCAGTATGATAATGATGATAATGATGCACACACACTCACATACACACACATGAAGCAGCTGTTGCCGATAGATAACTCCCTATACTTCTATTCCCTCCTTACTCTAGCCATCATTATTTCTCTTTAAACACTGTTAACACTAATTATGACTAATTATGTCATATAACACACTGAAATAATATTGAAATAATATATCATTACTAACATACCATCTGAACTGCTTTTTGACTTCAGTTCACGAGTATGCCTTCTGTTAATTTCTATAATAACCTTGGCAGTACATTAAAACTTTTGACCTAGAGGTAAACAGCACCAATGACAGCTACCCAGTTACCAAGCTTTTTGTATATAATGAACAGTTATTAAAGTGTTATATGGGTAAAAGCATGGCCATGTGGTTAAGAAGTTCCTTATGCATATTACATAATTAGTTTTAATCATCATCCAAGGTTGACGAGTACTTTGGTAGCAGAATTTGCTAGACAGATACCATCATGTAATAATAATTTCAGTCTATAATAAATTACTTTATATGTCTTCACCAATAAACATGTTATGCATTATAGACTGAAATCAATATTACATGATGAAGGCTGTGAAATGGTCGTAATCCTATGGTTATCAAGAGGTTAAATTAGTATATTAAACTCTCACGTTCACATAACACACATACATATATACATATATGTGTATGTATGTATGTATGTATGTATGTGTGTGCGTGTATATGTTTGTAGGGGGTATTTGTGCCCCCAACATCACTTGACAACCAATGCTGCTGTGTTTATGTCCCCGTAACTGAGCAGTTCGGCAAAAGACACCAATAGAATAAGAATTTGGCTTACAAAGAATAAGTCCTGGGGTCAATTTGCTCAACTAAAGGTGGTGCTCCAGCTTGGCTGCAGTCAAAAGACTGAAACAAGTAAAAGAATATATATGTGTGTGTGTGTATTATGTGAATATTATAGATGTATTGATCAAATATATGGTAGGAACAAGGATACACTGAAGTGTGTTGTTTTATAAAGGAGTGTCGACTGAATGAAGTTGGCTAATACTCGAAATGTTTTATATAACGAAACTGGTTTATATAATGATTAAACTAGGTTATGCATTGTCTGTGTGAGATTACATTTTGACAAACACTGTATATTTAATATTGCTGTATAGAAGTGTGTTTGTCTATGAGAAACTGAGGTGAAAAAAAGCAAGTTGTTCATCTACAATATCCATATGAAAGGCATACAAACTATGTGTGTGAGGGAGGCATACTGTCAGTTATTGTTAAGCTTCAGGTCAACCTTGAGTAAGTAAAAAAATCTATGATTTGAGACTTTTCAACTGTGACTATCCGGCCATTTTGTAAAGGGTACAAACGATTATATTATCCAATACTTTTTGTGCATTTTTCATTTTGAAAGAGAGTAGGGCATGTATAGGAGAAATCTGGTTATTATTTCTAGCAGGTCAGGAATCAATGTAGCTGCCAGATTAGCCTATTTACTTTAGTTATACCATATTTACTCCTGTATAAGTTGTACATTGAAAAAACTGGAGTGCAAAGGTAAAAATATGAAAGGAAAAATTTAGTATCGAAATTTAACACTAAATTAGTCTAACTTATACGAGAGTAAATATAATACTCTAAGACAAGGATTCTCAACCATTTTTTATCTATGGACTCCTTTGATTACTATTCTATTCTGGTGGATTCCCATAGCCATTTGATGTTTAAAAACTAGTTTTATCGAAACTTCTTTCAAAATTCCGATTTTGTTTCTCACACATTAACTTTGTATAAGTTGAACTATGTAAAAATGTGAGAGGAAAAGAAACCTAGCTGTTTCTTGCAATACATACCTATACATACATCTAAAGTAAAAATTTTTCAGGGATCCTTAAGATACTATTGTGGATCCCAAAAAATCCTTTATGGACTCTCAGGGGCCATATGGACCCCAACTAAGAACCACTGTACTAAGAGAAAGTGGCACCACTGAATTTTTCCAGGGCCAGATTTACCATGGTTGTCATCATCATCACCATCAATTAATGTCTGTTTTCTATACAAGCATGGATACAATGGTTTGATATGATTCAGCGAGCCACATGGCTATGCCAAGCCTCGATGTCTGCTTTGGCATGGTTTCTATGGCTGGACACCCTTCCTAATGACAACCACTTCAGATGGCACTGGTGAGGTTGCCAAATAATTTGCAAGACAGAGTGAACAGGGGAAAAGGAAAAAGCCCCTGCTACTAAGATGGAGAGTATTTGAGGCAGGGAAGTGGCTTTATACCAAGGCTAAGTATGATTAAGGGACAATCATACGCGTCTTGCTACAGAGGGGATACATGGCTACCACACATTATATAAGTATATATTCCCAGAACACCAGAATTAACTGATGAAATCCAGGGGGTCATCAACAATGATCTCAGCAAGTCAATGCGTGCCATTGCACAGGAGAATGGTGTGGATAAAAAGTTCATCAGGCTGGTGGTGCATGAGGACATTTGCAATTTTTCATACAAGATGAGGAAGGGTCAATGTCCAAACTGATGCAAGAAAAACAATTCTAGCACATCAAGAAGCTGATCAACAAGTTGAAACACTCACTAGAGCCAGTCATGCTGTGATTCTTCCCCAATGAGAAGAATTTCTGTCAAGACCAGAAAATCAACTCCCAAAACAACAGGTGGCTTGCTGCCTCACCCAAGCAGACAAAATTTCCAGGGACAATCATGGTCTTCAGTATCATCAGCAGTAAAGGTGACATCTCTGAGAGCCTCAGGCTAAACACCAATGGCTTCAACCATGTCATGTGTGAGGTAGTGAAGCCCTGGATCAACTAGGTAACTGCAGGGAGGCCATACATGTGGTAGCAAGACATTGTGTCCTGCCACACTAGATGGAAAACCCAGGCCTGGCTGTCAGAGAATTTCTTTGATCACACAGCATGTAACATTTGGCCTCCGAACTCACCTGGCTTCAATCCCTTCAATTTCTTTGTGTGGGGCAAAGTGGAATGAAAGTCCAACAAATCCAGCTGCAACACAAAGGATGAGCTGAGGGTCAGGATTACCAGGGCCTTCGGGGGCCTAAAACAGAAGATAGTGACAAAGGCCTGTGGCTGGTTCCAAGGTCACCTGCTGACTGTCATTGAGGGCAAGGCTGGCTCATTGAGCGAAATCAACAAAATACTTCATGAAAACAAACTGACTCAAGTTTGACAAGTATATCTCAAAAAATAAAAACACTATTTCATTTTTTCCAGAGACAGTCATCAAGCAAACAAATACAGTCTGCACTCTCTCCCTCTGTCTGACTGTCTGTGCATGTGTGTTTATCATCATCATCATCATTTAACGACCACTCTCCATACTGGTATGGGTTAGACCATTTGACTGGAGCTGGTAAACCAGAGAGCTGCACCAGGTTCCAGTCAGATTTGGCAATGTTTCTACAGCTGAATGCCCTTCCTAATACCAACTCCTCCA
>NC_068985.1:16461720-16462460 GCF_001194135.2 Octopus bimaculoides
ACAACAAAAGAATGAAAGAGACCTCAATATTATGTAAACAGAGGAATTTATCTGTAGTATATGTGACAATTATTCAGTTGCCATAATAAAACTCCGAGTTTTGGATGTTGGGGCGGAAACCTGCACCAGCATCTCTTCAGTTATCATAGCATATTTTGATTGCCTCGATAACTGAAGAGATGCCGGTGCAGGTTTCCGCCCCGACATCCGAAACTCAGAGTTTTATTATGGCAACCGAATAATTGTTACATATATTACAGATATATATATATATATATACACACACACACACACACTATATTATTACTTTGTCAAGCAGTGTAGATGGAAAATGCAATGGACCTGAAACAATAATAAACTCCTTAAAATGTATGCAGTAGTTAAAAGACCAATTTTTGTATGACACCAATCTTGCAAGATATTCCCAACTGCTTTAAGAAACCTTGAAGTTTCAGTGGGTTTGACACTAATATTCAATCACAACTGGTGTCACTTTTACATTACGCTCCCACATTCTCAGCAGTTTTGTGGTTTCCATTTTCAGTTCAAAGTACTTGACAATTTTTTCAACCTCTTTCCTAACAATGCTCATGTCATATGGTATGGCTATGTCAATGATCTAACAGTGTATGTCTTTCTCTTTCTTTACATGTTTTTGATTTATATTAGCCGTTGTGGCCAATAAAACAGAATTATTATTATTATTATCATTACTACTTGTGTGTGTGTGTGTGTGTGTG
>NC_068985.1:16462470-16463099 GCF_001194135.2 Octopus bimaculoides
TGTGTGTGTGTGTGTGTGTGTGTGTGCGATGGGCATCATACAGTTTTATCAACCAGCCAAATACACTCAAAAGGGTTTGGTTGGCCAAGTGTCAAAAGAGAAGAATTGCCCAAGGTGCTGGACTGTAAGACTTAACCCAAAAACCATGTAGTTGGTAAACAAACATGTTACCTATAGGGGGTTCCTATAAGGTTGTAATCCACCCCTGATTGGAACTCTCCCGTATGACATGTACGCGTGCTCAGTGACTTGCTTTAACAGTTGCAATCAGCTGAATGCACATTGCCAGTGACCTTTGACATAATTACCCACACTGTGGTCAGGATTCTTTTTTTGGTTTGATGTCGGTATTGAAGGGATTACCAGACACAGGACAATACAGTGAGAGCAGCTTTCACTCACATCGTGGTATTCGATGCTGTGTACGTGTCTGTCGTGGTAAAATATGCCACTCCTTAACAGTTGCTTTGCTTTCATCCTTAGCACAAGGTAATTATGTCATTATTTGTGAAATTCGGCAACTTACAAAGATCTTTAGATCAGGCAATACTTCACCGAGAGGAGATATAAGCTTCTGCTTATTCCTGTCTGAAGTATCGTCCGATACTTCAGACTTATCGTCCGATGAA
>NC_068985.1:16463346-16469740 GCF_001194135.2 Octopus bimaculoides
ATCTGTCGACTATCGCTAGTGTTACATTTCAAAAACCCCGCGATAGGTGAAACAGTACTGAACTATATATATATATATATTATTTTTATAATATGTATATATTTATTCTATTATAAATGCAAAACAACAAGGAGGAATCGATGTAAGCTTAAATAATAAACTGCTATAGGCGAACCGTGATAGGTGAACCGCAATATGGTGAGGGATTATTGGGTGTATATATACATGTGTGGGGTGTATATATATATATATATATATATACAGACACACACACACATCATATTGCATTTATTCGTGTCAAATTTCGGTACAAGGCCAGCAATTTTTAGGGAAGGGCAAGTCCATTGCTCAACTGATTCTTATTTTATCAACACCAAAAGGATGAAAGGCAAAGTCGACCTCGGCAGAATTTGAACCCCAAAACAAAAGATGAATGAAATGCAGCTAAACATTTTGTCTAGCATACTAGTAATTCTGCCAGCTCCCCAACACATTGTATATATATATATTAAAAGGTCTGAGAGTAAACCCACCAAAGACTGCCTCTATTGAAGTGTTCACATTTTAATTAAAATCTCTATCAAAATCTCATTGCACGAGATATCACTTTTTCGGCCCGAAACATTAAATAAACCAATATAACAAAGTTACAAAAGTTTTTTTGTAAATCACTCTAAAATCTTGCTTAATTAAAAAACATTAATGAAAAATGTGGCCCCCGTTTTAAAAAAGATCCAAAAAAGGAAACACTCTAAAAAAATCATTTATGAATATTCAATGATATTTTCTAATATGAAAGAAAACATATTCGTAACAAAGGACCTAAGTCCTGATATAATTAGTTAGCTTTACATAAGAGACTTGGCATTTCAATTTACTACATACGGTGGGATAAATGGTGCTGGAGGTACTGAAACTAATTGAATAACCGTTAGCTTGTTTTTTGTGTTTGTGTATGTGTGTGAGCATGTGTATGAATGTGTGTGTGTTCGAATGTTCCCACCATTAAAATTACTGTAGGAGCCAAGGGAGGCAATTAACCTCTATGCGTTTGCTTGACATGCTAGAAATAACAGCCACATTTCCTTCAAATACAACTTACCATTTTGAAAAGGAAAATACATAGGATAATGTTATCATATATATATATGTATATAGGTGTCATTATGTTTGTGTTTCTCCCCGACCACCACTTGACAACCATTGTTGATTTGTTTATATTCCTATATTAGCAGTTGAACACAAAAAAGGCAGATAAAGTATTAGGCTTATAAAAAAAAGTACCGGAGTTAATTTGTTTGCCTAAACCCTTGAAAGCAGTGCCACAGCATGGTTGCAGAAACAAGTGAAAGATAAAAGGCAAATATTTATTTTTGGAAAAGCAGCATTGTGTGTCCTTAAATATTATTTTACATTAAGGTGGCAAGTTGGCAGAATCATTAGCACACTGAGCAAAATGCTTTGCAGTATTTTATCTGCCATTATGTTCTGAGTTCAAATTCCACTACGGTTGACTTTGCCTTTTATCCTTTTGGGAGTAGGTGAAATAGCTAGCAGATGAGCAATGGACTCGATATGATCAAGTTAAGCGAAATTTCTGGCTTTGTGCCAAAATTTGAACCTATTACTTTAGACTAAGACTAGTTTTCCAACATTTTTTGACCCATGATACACTGAATAATGTGCTTAAAAGTGTTAAGACATACCATCAGGTTCACAAAGATAATAGAAAGCAATTTGAAATCAGAGTCTAAATAAAACATGGAAATGTCATTAAAAAGTTCACTTCACAACAGCGTTCCATTCCACTGTAGGGCACATTGAGCAAGTGTCTTCTACTGTGTTCTCATACTGACCAATAACTGGATGTGATTTGGCAGACAGAAGCCCATTTCATGTGTATATACATGTGTGTATGTGTATGTTTATGTCTTTACATTGGCTTAAAACCGGATTTTTTTTTGTTTGTGTTGCTTTATGTCTTGTAACTTAGCAGATCAACAAACAGGTTTAAATATAACAACTATAAGGGTTGATATTGCTGGCTAAATCCCTTAAATGTGATGCCCAAGCAAGGCTGCAGTCCAATGTCTGAAACCAGTATTAGAAAAATAAAAGCACAAAAATATGGCAAAGCATTTTCTCGACCACTTTCTCAATGTCTCCAATCCATTTTTATGTTAGAACGTCAGAATAATATCTTGCAGCATTTTTGGCTCTTCTTGTTCTAAGTTCAAATCCCATCAGAACAACTTAGTCTCCCATGTTTTTGGGGGGGTCAATAAAATAAAGTACCAGTCAAGTACTGAGATAGATGTAATCGACGTATCCTTCCCATTAAAATTGCTGGCTTTTTGTCTAAATTATAAACAGCAGTATCCTACTGGAATTATAGGTGACATCATCTACCAGCAAAATTCTGTTTTATAAGTACTCGAGTTAATAACACAACATTCAAGCCAAGAAAGGAGTTTTTAAGTGGTCATCCCACATACTAATAGTAATAGTCAAATTTCCTTCAAATCACACACCATCATTTAAAAAAATTGGAAAGATGCATTAAATAAACAACTACAGCATGGAAGATACATATTAGCCATTCCAAAAATACACCAAGACTTAACTTCACTTAAACATTTATTATTTGGTGTCAAAATTTTCATCACACCAACTACAACTTCGTCATTGACACAGTTCTATAGCAGTCAAGATCATGGCACACAAAAAAATAATAATAAATGCTTAAATTATGATTTTGTGTGTTTTTGAATGGCTGATATATCTTCAGTGCAGTAACTATTGCAATACTCGATCTCAGATCAAGCCGCTTGCCAAGCAAGAACATCTCCAACATTAAATAATCTATGATATCTGCCAAAGACAGAATCATTACAGCTGGAATGACATGATCAGTGTTGATTTGGAGATTAAATAACAAATTAACACATTTTTGTCAAAAGAAACCATTTTTGAATTTTCGATGACATTTTGTAATGATACAAAATAAATCATATATTAGCCACAAAGGTCTAAACTGTTGACATTATCTGTTTGGTTCATAAGAGACTTGGCATTTATAAATACATGCACTTTAATTCCTTATATATAATGAAATAAATGAGAGTCGTTAACTCTGGAAATATTCAAACCGATTAAATAAATGCTATCTTATTTTGTGTGTGTGTGTGTGGATAATATTGTCTTGTTTGTGAAGAAAGTCAACTGCACAATATTTGAAAATGTTAATGATGGTATAATTGTATGTAGAAAGAGTTGTAATGCTTGCAACTATGTGTTAACAAGGATGGGTAATCTCACTTAAAATGTCTCCCCAGAGTGAGAAAATTACTGGCTTGTCAGGTGACTCACAAAGGAAATTACATCAGATTATTCTCCTCACAAAAATTACCATAGGAGACAAAGGTAGAAGCCAGTCTTTATGTAGTAGTTTGAAATGCTAGAAATAGTAGCCACATCTCTCTCAAATGCACCACCCATTTTGAAGAGGAAGGACACTTTAACTAATGCAGTTTTGAATACACAAATACTTGAGAAAATGAGAGGATGATAATGGTTGGAACACCATCCGTCATGGTGTTAACTGGATCAAGGCTAACGAGCTAAATTAGAGCAACCGACTGTCCTTCAACACTTTCCAACCTTAAAAGAGATACACGCACACTGGTTAGTGTAGTCTGAGATACACCATGCCAGAAAGCAAAACAAGACGTGAGACAAGAGACCCTCTATGAAGTCACGACCTTCTTTCTAAAAATAGCCAAACCTCACTTAAATCATAACCTACCAGCTTAAACTCAGAAAATACACATAGGCGCAAGCATAGTTGTGTGGTAAGAAGCTTGCTTCTTAACCATATGGTTCTGGTCTCATTGCATGGCCCTTTGGACAAGTGTCTTCTACTATGCCCTACAGCTGACCAAAACCTTATTGAAAGAAACACGTCATGACTCCTTCTTCTTCTTCTTTCTCTTATCATCATCATCATCATCATCATCATCGTTTAACGTCCGCTTTCCATGCTAGCATGGGTTGGACGATTTGACTGAGGACTGGTGAAACCGGATGGCAACACCAGGCTCCAGTCTGATTTGGCAGAGTTTCTACAGCTGGATGCCCTTCCTAACGCCAACCACTCAGAGAGTGTAGTGGGTGCTTTTACGTGTCACCCGCACGAAAACGGCCACGCTCGAAATGGTGTCTTTTATGTGCCACCCGCACAAGCCAGTCCAGGGGCACTGGCAACGATCTCGCTCGAAAATCCTACAGGAGCCAGTCAGGCGGTACTGGCAACGGCCACGCTCAAAATGGTGCATCTCATGTGCCACCCGCACAAGAACCAGTCCAGGGGCACTGGCAACGATCTTACTTGGCTTGCCGGGTCTTCTCACGCACAGCACATTTCCAAAGGTCTCGGTCAGTAGTCATCGCCTCGGTGAGGCCCAATGTACGAAGGTCTTGCCTCACCACCTCAGCCCAGGTCTGCCTGGGCCTACCTCTTCCACGGGTTCCCTCAACTGTTAGGGTGTGGCACTTTTTCACGCAGCTATCCTCCTCCATTCTCACCACATGTCCATACCAGCGCAATCGTCTTATCCTTCCTCCTAATTCCCTCTCCCCACATAATATCTGCCCTACTTACTTCCTCTCGGTATAAGCACAAAAACAAGGTTTGGAAGACGCACAATGCGACAGAACACCTTTGATGCAAGTCTGATGAAATGCCTCTCTAATGTCTAAAACGACAAACATTACGTAAATGTTTACATCGAATTTTTGAAAGTAGAATTGGTACAGAAAGTAGAATTGATACAGAAACAATTCTAACGAATCATTAAAGATATGTTAAAGAATGTTCTTTGTTTTATTATTATTTTGATATACGTGTGTGTGTGTGTGTGTGTCCACCCCACCACTTGCCAACCAGTGTTGATATGTTTACGTCCCCGTAATTTAGCAGCTCCACAAAAGAGACTGGTAAAATAAGTACTGGGGTCGATTCATTCGACCAAAAATTCTTCAAGGCCGTGCCTTAACATGGCCGGAGTCTAATGACCGAAACAAGATAAAATATAAATTGCACAATATAGTATTAGGTACCTAAAAAAGGAAATGGTGGTCATGGTCAGAACGCCTTTGGCCAGCTAGATCAGGGCTGACCTTGGGTCAAATAAGAACAAAAACAATAAATAAGTCCATGGATTGAACGCCTTTCATTATAGGTCTAGCAGATCAAAGCTGATCTGGGGCAAAATAGTTGGACTTCCTTTGCATAGTACTTCTACAGGATTTAGACAGACCTAGGGCTAAAAACTAGTAAATCTAGTGAAGTGTATGTAATAATTGGAACAAGAAATTACTATCCTGTTACCACACATATTTTTTGTTTGTGCAACAATGTCACCAGAGACAATAAACAAGATAAACTTGAATAGGACAGTAAAGTTAAAGATAACTTCAATTTCGGCTATTAACCTGTTTTAACTGTCACACGAGGTTTGCTGACTAAAGATTTTAAAAAAATCTATCAGTCAAAAAGGGAGAATGCAGCTTTTCTTAGTGACAGCATATGCGTGTATGTGCATGTGTGTGTGTGTGTGTGTGTGTGTGTGTGTGCGTGCGTGAGTATATAAGTATGTATGTAACATGTATATACACTACATATATTCATACATTCAGACAGACAGATAGATATAACTGATATTTAGCAGGAGCAATAGAGTGAGTCAAGGATTGAGAGTTTCATGCTTTTGTACATACATCAAACATTTGATAAGTGCTAATAACCTAAACTTTCGGCTTTTGAGTCACTCTATTGCTTCTACTAAATATTAAGAAAATATGCTTTCGGTGCGAATGGTTATTTTTTTATAGCGCCGTGGTTTACAATTCTGTAAATAATAATAATGTTATTTCGTATAACCTTGTGGCGATCACAGTGCAATGACTAAGGGAAATAGTTTAATAAAGGGGCATATAAGCCCTCAACAGAAAAAAGAAGGTGGATAGGAAATCCTTCTTTTTTTCTGTCGAGGGCTTATATGCCCCTTTATTAAACTATTTTCCTTGGTCATTGCACGGTGATCACCATAAGCTTTAAGCTTATATAAAAATACCATTATTAAAAATATATATATATATATATATATTATTGTGTCTGGGGAGAGTCATTCTCTTTTCATGCCTTATTATTTAACACACACACACCGGTTCGATTTCCACTCATTTAGTTATTTGTTTTTTCTAAAATTTTATTGCGTCAAGCAAACTTTTTAATAGTCGTTTGTCCGTTATCAGAGCTGCTTTCTTTTCGTTTTGTTTGTTTGTGCGCATGTGTGTGTGTCAGTGTGCATGTGTATACACATATGTATTTATG
>NC_068985.1:16469977-16470839 GCF_001194135.2 Octopus bimaculoides
TATGTATGTATGTATTATGTATGTATGTGTGTGTGTATGTATGCATATTTGCATGCGTGTACGTTTGTATACATGTGTGTATGTATTCTGCATATTCATGTGTGTGTTCATGTTTGAGTGTGTGTATGTGTATGTACAAACACACAAACATGAATATGCAGAACACATGCATACATACATACATACATACATACAAATATACACACACGCATACATACATACATACATACATACATACATACATACATACATACATACATACATAACGCACAAACAAACAGAAAGAAGCCAGCTCTGATAACGGACAGAGTCAACGACTTGAAAAGGTTGAAAGCCGCAACAAGAATTTTAGAAAAAATAAATAACTAAATGGGTGGAAATCGAACCGGTGAGTGTGTTAAATAAAAAGGTACTAAAAGAGAATGACTCTCCCCAGACACAATGAAACATACTTCAACACATGAATTCAGATAAAGAATCTTGCAAACCAAGTAAAAAAACGATAGATAGGCCGGGGGTCCGTGTGAGCGTGGGGTAAATAGTTAATCCCCCACCCCCAAAAAACGAAAAACAAGCACAAGAAAAAAAAAAACGCCAGGACTTCATACATGCAAAATGTAACCACATGTGGATCGTTAGCGATTTTTTCCCTCTGTCTTCCTTTTCTCTTGGACGTACCGCCGTCTCTTGTTTCTGACGAAGAGCTTTGCTCGAAATGTAAAACTACCTTTCTTTCCTTCCCTGAGCGTCTGCTAATACTTTGCATGTACCACGCCCTCGCGCTGTTGATTTTTCTTGTGTTTGTTCTTGGTTTTTTTTTTTAATATATGTATATATGTATATACTCTTTTAATTGTTTCAG
>NC_068985.1:16471381-16484941 GCF_001194135.2 Octopus bimaculoides
ACTTCAGCTTCATAATTATTCTTATTTTACTGTCCTTTGTCTTTAATCTTTCGTCACACGTACTGTGACCTCTTCAGCAACTCACCATCCCACGTGTCTGTTTAGTCCATTCTGAGACAAGTGGAATTAAGAGTCACTGAAGAGGTCACAGGAGTGTCACGAAAGATTTCAGACAAAGTACACTAAAGTTAAGAATAATAACGAAGCTGAAGTGAAGAACGAGTGTATAGTACGTCTGGTTATTTTGGTAAAAACAAAACAAAAAAAAAACCATCCCCAAATATAACAATATTTGTTTCAACACACGGTTTCATATCAGGAATTTTGCATACATAAACGTACACACACACAGATGTATATATATATATATATAGTGTCTTTTACGTATTTCAGACAGCAGCTATGATGCAGCACTGCTTTGAAGACCTCTTAGTCGAATAAATCAACCCCAGTATTTTTTCTTTTGAGTCTGATAATTATTCTATCAAACTATTTTACCAAAGCGTTGTTACAGGGACGTACACCGGTTGTAAAGCGGTGGTGAGACCTCTCTCTCTCTCTCAATACACACACACACACGCACACATATATACACACATATATAGATATATATATAGAGAGAGAGAGGGGGGGCACAGGCACGTAGACAGCAGACAGGTGCATTGACATATAAAAGTATAGACCTTAGGATAATATTACAGTAATCAACTACATACAACAGACAAATATGTTTCATAAGCATAGAAATAAAATTTAGTGTCGTTTAAAACTGACAGCGGCAGGACAACACTGCTAATTTGGGTGTCATTAATTACAAAAGAAACCAAGAAAAACTTTTTACTATGAAAAATAAAAAAAAATTTCCTACTTTTTACCTTTTGTCCTTTTGCCCCACTGTCAGCTTTAGGCCCTTTTCTATTTCTCTTTTATTGCCTGTCAGTTTTCTATCAGTTTGTTGCTGTGTTGTTTTTTTTTTCACCCATTTTCGGTAAACGAGAGGGGGGGGAGTAGTTAATAGCCGTCTCTTTACCTACCATTCTGTCTTTCATTTACTCATTTACTCTATCACTACGACTTTCTTTTACTCTCTATCAATATCTTTCTTTTCTACTACTTGGTTTTATCTTTTTTTTTGTTTCTAGTAAGTACTTTTTCATGTACAATTTAATTTCTTTTTCTTTTTTTTTTTTCAAATTAACATAATTCACATAAATTAACATAAATTCACATGAAAATTTAAGCACAATTTAAAGAAACTGCTTAATCACCCCCTCTTTTTTCTTTTTCTTTGTTTCCTTGAAATTAAATTGTTACAATCTTTATATGAATCAAATTCTCTTTCTTGTGATTTTTAATTATCCTCCCCCAGAGGGAGTTTTATCAACTAATTTTTAAGATAATGTCGGTGGATCAAAATTTTTCCACGTGAGATTTTCCCCATGCTTATGCTCAACGTTGACTGGAAAATAACCTACTAACTTACGGAATTTTTCTTCCAATCCAAACTTATTTCTTATCTACTTACACAGCTCTGTCAGCATGGTTTCTCATTTCTAAACTATACACAATCCCTGCAGTAATTATACACACACACGCACAGATATACATATGCATGTACACACACATGCGAAAAAATTCACTGTATTAATGAGTAATGAACCGCTTCCGTTGACAAACTAGAAGTGTAGAAGAGAGAGAGAAAGAAAGAGATAGAGAAAGAAAGAGAGGGAGAAAGAAAGAGAGAGAAAAAGAAAGAAAGAGAGAAAGAAAGAAAGAGAAAGAAAGAAAGAGAGAGAGTGTGTGTGTGTGTGCGTGCGTGCATTGTAATTGTTTTGCAGATTGAGTGGAAAGCGACGATAGGCATAACGCGGTAGAGATTCGCGCATTTTGTTATATAATGGGTTGAAAAAACTTTGATCTCGCAAGGTTATCACAAAAATGAAGTGACAAAAATTCTCTCCAGGGCGTGTGTTTAAAATCTAAAATCTACAACTAGTGAGTAATATTTTTTTTTAGTTTATCTTAGAAAGTTATTTACAGTGAATGTTGTTTACCAAACAATAAATCTTGTTTTATTTTTTCTTTGAAAGTTATGAATTCTTTTTATACACTTTCCTGTAAGTCAGACCGTCTCGTGGTCCAGGCAGACAAAATGGAAAAGGCGTTGCCCCGGAAGATAGCTAGGGAGATACGCTGGAACAGCCACTGACTCACTGGACTTGCATTTACGGACAAGACTAGTAAAACAGAGATCGATTGAAAAAATATATCTACATATAGTGAGAGATAGAGATAGAGCTCTCTCTCTCTCTCTCTCTCTCGTGTCTGTGTAACCGACAGACAGTTTATGAAGCTATTTATTGCTTTAGTAAATCCACCGCTGTCATGGTCTGCTCATTGTAATATGTTGATACACTGCGTTCTGGTATCCATTTTATGACCAGTGACACTTTATATTCTATCTGTGTCAAAGACTTCATTGTTCATATACCCATGGATAGATTTAATAAACGGCAACTTTTGACATAAAACTGGCCTCCAAATACCTGCAGCATTAGCACATTCCCTGCTAGCTCTAGTTATTATTGATGGATAGATGCAGGTCAGCTTTAAATGACAAGAGATATGAATCATAGATAGCCAAGCGAATGAAAATGAGCGATCGTTAAATCTACTGTTCGAGATATACCTTTCTTGCGTCAAAAAGTCATTTAAGAACCATACTGTACACTGATATGCATTTGTTAATCCTATAGAGGTGTTGCAACATAGATAATACATTGTAGTGTTATGGGTTAATTTGATACATTGTAGTGTTCTGGGTTGATTTGATACATTGTAGTGTTCTGGGTTAATTTGATACATTGTAGTGTTCTGGGTCAATGAAGTCTTCATGGCTGGAAGCTTTTGATTATTATCAACAACTTTCCCAGCATTAAAGATGTTCTCTTATTAAGGGATGGGGGTTCATGTCACTTTCAGTTTTCTTGAAAGCGAAACAAACCCTGTGTGTTTATCATGGATACCGATACTAGAGCAGTTTACTTTCATATTCGAACAATCCTTTCTCGTTATATCAAGCCTTATTGAGCAAAACTAAAATAGGGTCAGGTGTAGCTAACTCGGACACCAGAACAAGCACTCCTTCCAGATGTATTTGATGGTTCTTGTGTCGGCCTAACAAGTATTGCAGCTGTCTGATCAATTGAATTATCTCCTCATTGAATAATAATCCATAATCCAAGGCCTGAAATTTTGGGGAAGGGGGCTAGTCGATTATATCGACTCCAATACGTAATTAGTACGTAATTTATCGACCCTGAAAGGATAAAAGGCAAAGTCGACCTCGGCGGAATTTGAACTCAGAATGTAGCAGCAGACGAAATACCGCTAAGCATTTCGCCCGGCGTGCTAACAATTCTGCTAGCTCGCCGCTTTTCCTCATTAAATAATAAAGTGGATTGATATTCTACAGACCACTGACGTCATTCTCAGGCAGAATCGGTATGAACTGAACATAGTGAGTGATAAGAATAGCCTATTGAATTATTTACAAGCCAGTGCATCGGACCGGCCTCCATATAGTTTCTGCCCTATTCCTTGACGTGTTGCTATTGTTGAAGATACTCGCCCCAAGATGCCTCACAGTGGAATCACACCAAGAACCTCACGATTGCCAAGCAAATTTTTCACCATTCGGCTATATCTATGTCGTTTCTGTAAATAAATTTAGCATAATACATAGATATTTTATATTATACATATATACAATATCCTTTTGTCAGAAGAATAAGAACTTTACGGCATCTTCTCTTATTGTAGAGGGAAAAATAGTCGAGTAGATATGGTACTGGATTTACAGTTCATGTCTTACATTCCAATACATCCAGCTGTTTTATCGGAGACTAATTCTATCTTCAACCAAATTATTGTTTAGCTCTGATCAAAGACATTCCAATCATGATCGTGTCTTTCCCAAGTACAATGCACCGAGAATCACAATATCCAATGTTTTCTCATTTTCTATGATGCTACAATATCATTTAAGAGAGATTTAACTGCCACTTGTAAAGGATCAACTGGTCATGTAGAAGCTCTCTCATTAAGTTCTGTGTTGAGGTACCAAATAAGTTATAGAGAGCACCACTTAATCACCAAATCAACTGGGAATGTAATATTATTATAAAACTGACATTCTATCCGAAGAGAGACTTATCTCTTATCCACTTCACACCAAGAAACCAGAGCTAAATTTACAATTTAAGGTTCATTTGGTGTCTTTGAAAATAAATAGAATGGATGTACACGTTTTGTAACCTTGTTACAAGGTCATGAATATAATCTCTGGGAAAAGTTACATATTTCTTACTGTTGCACTCAGCAAATACTTTACTAAAATAAATTTTGCTTATATACTTTAAGTCCAGTATTTAAGAAAAACAAGCGATATATTTGCTGTTAATTTTATCTAATGTTTTCATACGTTAATAATGCCATGTACTTTGGTTAGTTAATGTTCCAAAACATTAGTTGTCAAAGTTTCTGCTCCAGATGTGTGACATAATTTTGACAAAAGGAATGAGTTCTAATAATTCACAATAGTAATTAAAAAAAAACTAACTCTAATGAATGCATTAATAGAATTAAACTTAATTGTTTCATATTATTTATAAAAAGAGCCCATTCTTTATTAACATTGTTTTTTTAACCAAGAGCGTAAGTGGGATATTTACTTATATAATTATTGTAAGAAAAACGTAGGGAAAACTATAGATATACCTTAAATTTTTAATAAAATAATTACATTGCATATCCATTTTGACAACAATGAATAAAAATGTTGATATTTTTCCGAAAGTAGAAATGAAGTACTTTGTACTTTCTTATGACTGGTAAATAAACTTAGCATACTTCTGGAATAAGGTATATGCAGTCTTCTTTTTTTTCTCTTCCACGCTTATCTTACCTCAAGGTTACTTTGAGAATATTTCTGAACATTTTCCAATTGAAAGGTATTAGTACACATGAAACGAGTAAAATAAAATCAAATGAACTATGATGGTTACAAACTTTCATACACTTTCATTTCAAACTTAAACAACTTAAATTTTTTTTTCACTATGTGCGTATACACAATTGCATATTAAGATATGTGCGCAAAGTTTTGAGCATACTCAGGTGCGTTTTATTAGGTTAAGACAGACAGCGTGTCTTTATCTTATGCTGTACCTATTATCCAACCTAGAAAAGGGGGTAAACGGTGAGGCAAACAAGATAACTCATCTGCTCAGAATTGTCCAGCTAAGATGGATGGCATAAATGGTTCCAATAAGATTTAAAACTGTCGTTGAAAATTTGATCTAATTTCAGGGATTATAATATATATATAATTCCAGAAGTTAGACAGTGTGTGTGGGGGGGGGTCTGTGTATATATGTGTGTGTGTGCGTGTTTATATATATATATATAGTCCGGTCACCTAGAGTACTCAAAGATGAGTTTGAGAACCATAGGTCGAAACAATGTATATTGTCGAACTAACGATCATGGGTTAGATACTGTGTGTGTGTGTGTGTGCGTGTGCGTGCGTGCATGTGAGTGTGTGTGCGAGCGTGTGTGCAGTTAGAAAGAGCGATAAAGTAGTTCGGTATTTGTTGGTAGTGTGTTAAATTTGTCATTTAAATATTCATTTAATCACATGATATTCTTTTAGTCAAATACTTGATTTAATGCATTCTTCAAACCAGATTATTTACTAAGCTAATTAATGCGACCAAGTTAAAAATTTACTGAGAAATACCTTGCTTCAGTTAAATTTCAGTTGGGTCGAAAGAGTGTTAAATAGAAAAAAATACATAAAATTCTTTCTAAATTTAATACGTGTTTTTCCATAAAGTTTCCGTACTGCAAACATGTAAAAAGAAGTTAATCAAAATTGTAAATAGGCACTTACCTAATTGTATCCATAGTGTCAGCAGAAATATAGAGACAGGGATAATCAGAAAAGACTTCATGTTGAAAGGACTACAAGTCAAACGAAAATAAACTCGTTTTAACGAAAAGAGATATTAGCGCTCCGAAGTATAAAAAAAAATTATTAGTAACACTAACAAGTCTAAGAAAGGCTGAGAGGCGAGGAGGGAGTGAGAGAAAGAAAGAGAAAAATAAAGCGAGAGTGAGAGAAAGAAAGAGAAAAATAAAGCGAGAGTGAGAGAAAGTGGGGGGATAAAAATATAATTTACTAACGTCACAACTATATATATGAAGAGGTAGGGGGATACGGTTTGCCTTTTTGGAACAGATAACTAAAGAACTTGAGAGCTTGATGTTAGGCGTGTATAAGCTTAGTAGTCCAACCCGTGTTCAAAAGATCAAGCTTCGAGTAACTGTATGCAATAAGCTCGTTATTATTCTTATTATTAAAACGAACATAGCGAGATGATAGCTGCTTTTAGTATTTATACTTGTCCACTCCTATGCCAACAAGAAACGGTTCAATTTCTACAGACATTCGCACTAGTGTATACTTAACTGACTCCTATTTGTTGATTCTAAGTATTAAAAAAAAGGAATGGTTTGAAGAAAAATTATAAAACACTTTCGAGGGCAATTAATCTAGAAGTACCTAAAATAGCCACGATAGTATTGCATGTGTAGAGTATAATACATGCGCTGATAATATATAAAAAAATAGATTTTCAAAATTATAAAATGTCCCTTTGCAGGGTGCATCGACAAACATGTTTGAAACAATTTTAGTAATAGTAGTAGTAGTTATTGTTGTTACTTAAACTTGAGATCAGCCCTCGTCCAACAGACCTTTTTATATAAAGATGTTCTGTCTGAATCTCTCATACTCATTTTTCATTTATTTTTATTTTTTCTGGAATTGTGTATTTGATTTATCTCTTTTAAAACAGTATGCTTTAACTGATATATGGCTGTTATTTCTAACGCCTGTGTTGAGGGTGAATTGAAGAATAATGCTAACAAAGCTAACCTTAAAGGCTATGAATGTCTAACAAATTTCAACTCCTAATCTTGTGATAAATTACATTACATACTCAAAAGTTGTAGACCTGAGAAATAATAATTACGGAAGCTGATTATCAACACGTTACTTCTATGAGCATCGTATGCGTATTTAGCATGCAGACCGCTTTCTTGATGTGCTTTACTTTGGTTATATAGTTAATACAATCAGTCTCCTTGAAATCCCTCAACGTCTTTATATATAGAGGAATAGACAAATGGTAAGAATTTGTTAAATCCGAAACCTGGTTCCTGTTTAATAATGATTTTTTTAGGTGATTTTAAATGTCTTGCCCGCTCACGTTTTTGGTATGCTGCTATATTTCATGTTGAGAACTTTTTAGGTCTTAATAGACACAAAATGTGATCTATTTCTAGCGCATTAATTGTCCACGTTAGTGGTCGACGTTATTTTAAATATATATATATATATATATAGGGGGAAAGTAAGAAGAAAAATAAGCGAAAATGCACATGGTAAATCAAAAAAAGTAAAGGCTTTTTATGAAAAGTAACGATAGATATATACAATTAGATGAACTGAGGTAGGAATAAAAGTAATAAAAGTCATTATTGTGAGTTGTTAAAGAGATTCAAAAGCATTTCGTAATATTATTAATCATTGCTTTGAATGCACACAATATATATATAAATATACAGTGACGAACTGGCCAGCTTGCCCGATGGGGAGCCCATGTTAGTATCTAAGGGGCCCACCTCCTCAAGTATGAGAAATTTTTATTCACTCCTGGAATACTATTTCAGCCTGGCTGTGTTATAGCATTGTAGTAGTCTTGATAGCTAGGTAGAATATACTTCGCTGAGAAGGTTCAATAAAACTGAAATATGCCTGTTGCGTTCACCAGTTGGTATTAAAGACGAGATCCACTCCAATCTACATCATCTTTATTTTCCAAAAGTTTAAATAAGCTCATCTTATTAATATTATCTTCTCTTTTTTTTTTTTTTTTCAAGAGACTTCTAATTCTCGAGAGAATTTTTCCTTGCTAATTACGTAACTATTTCAGTTGATTGAAGTTTTTCAGTTCCCTATATTACATGTATAAAAAAAAAACCTATCTTATTTGAGAAAACAGTCTACTCCGAAAGTACTCAATTGACACTAACGTTCAATATCTGCAACTCTTGGAGTCATTGTTCAGCTTTTTTACTTTGTTATTTTTTAAACACAGCTATTAGCAAATATTTTTGCTTTGCTCTGTTTGAGATTTTTTTACCATTTGAAACTACGCGGATTTTTTTTTTTTTTTAAGCACACCTGTCTATGCAAAGAAGTAGAAAGTTACTTCTTGTTTCATTTTCCCAATTTTGTCTTTTTTCATGCTTTTATCAACAGTGAACCGAAAAAAAATGTTACTTTTTAGAACTTGATCTCGAAGCATATATAAAACGCAAAGCAATTGCATGTGAATATTGGGCAGACAAAACCCTTTTGGACAGAAAAAGTCGGCAGCTGCCCGTGGGACTCGAAGCCATATCTCCTATAGACATGACAGGCGTTTGCATTGCACCAATACAAACCTTCGAATGTCTTTATCTCGCTTGTAAGAATAAAATTTCTAAAATAGATAAATTCGAAGGATTGCTTTGGTCCAATGGTAAAACGCCTGTCATGTTTACAGAAAATGAGGATTCGAGTCCTACGGATAGCTCTCGACTTTTTCTACCCAAAAGGGTTTTTTAACTCAATATTTACATGCTATTGTTAATAGCTTTATGAGTGAGCTTCGAGTTATACTATTCAAAAAAGGAATTACCTCACGTTCTCTCGAAAGTTTATTAATTCTCGTGGCATCAAAAAAGAAAAAACTACTTTGAAAATTTTTTTAAAACATATTTAATGATAACAACAACTATGCACATCTCCAGACGAAAAAGAACGAATGAGAAAACCTCCAATAAGCAAACTTTAGATATGAATTCCAAAGCAGAGAGAAATATACTTTGCCGAGCTATGTTGCAAAAGAAGATACACCCTACCTCAGTCCCTTATCAAAGGACGAAGGAATAAAAACATTACGTAGTTTCTGTACGTCAAAAGCCAAGGAGCCTTTTTATGTCCTTGAAAATGCAATTGCAGATGTACCGGTGTACGGTACAATATATTTTTCATCGGCCGGAATACAGTCCATGGAATTGTATGAACAATATTCATAGAGGACAAGGCGAAAAAGGCAAGCCGTACTGATGCGTGACACATCTGCCTAGAGAAGAGGCTCGTATTCTAGTACTTGGGGCAGCGTAACAAATGGATCACCGTAAAGATTATTGGCGATGACGTTCATCCTTGACTTGTCGTCACTTTTGAGGCACAGTACGGGCAAGTGGAGAGTACCGAGGTAAGCGAGGAAGGATGAATGGTCAGGTGGGATCTGCATCGACATGCATGTCTAATATCACAGAACCATCCCCGATTTGTGCTCCGTCGTGAATGCAGACAGAAAAGTGATGAAACTGATTATGCAAGGCAGAAACGGATGATACAGTGTTGCTATGCGTGTGGAAGAAAGGACTATACGAGGATTATTTGCCTGGGGGAAGTCGAAATACAGATGAAGAAAAAATAGAGACCGCAATAACAACAGGTCGCATGAGTTGCTGTCACAAAGCATCAGCGGTTGCAGCTCTGGAAATGGTGCAAGAGATCGCCTAGTAATCACTCTTAAGAGCCGATGAACTGGAAGCCGTTCATGATGCCAGCGGCCAGGGAGTCGAGGACTAAGAAATCAAAACCTTCCATCCGATCATTTTTTGACAATAGGGATGAACTAAACTGAAGACAGGTGACCAGTTGTCAAGGATGTCCGGAAAAAAAAACACTGACGAAAAAAATCAAGAAGACCAATAAGGTGTGCACGATGTAAGAAAAGGAATAATTCAACTTGACAATAACTTGAAAGGAAAACACCGACCTATGTAATTTAGTGTTAAACCTTGAGAAAACAATTTAGTTAATATGTTTATTGGACACGAGATAGGTGACCAATACCACGAGAAGACAGCCTTTTAGTAAAGACCACATCGATGGTCTCCCTGCGTTTGAGCGAACATACCCCAGAAGGTGTAAGTTCCTTCACAGTACGGCTTACCCAAAGAACGCTCAGTAATACTTTTGGATGTGCCACAAGGGGTGAAAGAAGGTCAGAGCAGCGGGTGCTCTGACCATACAGGAGTGGCAGCTTTTCACCCATGTAGGGATGGGCTGCTGTTTTCTTGTTACTTTGAATCGTCCTTTCTTTAATTATATCAATGTTTTATATAATCATCTAATTATTATGTCATTATTTGTGTAATTAATAATTTTTACATGACGTTATATATATATATATATATATATATATATATATATATATATATATATTGTGCAATGTCTTTGACTCACCCTCGTTGATATAACATCTTGCACGTACCAACACATTTTAAGTATCCACTTTGTAAAGTGTCTTTTATGCGTAAGAATGACCCCCGAGAGCAAAATATAAACTATTATCATAATTATTATTCATGGTGTGCATGAATACCTTACATTCGGAATCAATGTCCTTGATGCCGGGTCACAACCACTTTCTTTAGATTTCGTGAACCCTTCTTACAATCTTTGCTATTTCAAAAAGAGCACATTTCCAAATCAACGCAATTCTTGTAGTTATACCAATCTCAATAAGGCAGTTGTTAAGTCTATTGCTGACGGTGCCCAAGGGCACCTACAGCAACTGATGATTACTTTTGTAGAAACCCTCCACAGTCGTCATATTTCCTTAGCCAAATTCTGGTCTTTTTCTATTTTTCTTGTTCTTTGATGATAGATTCATGTCTGTAGATGTAGGCATATTTATGATGGTGCATTCTTTTTTCCCTTGCCATGAACCATAATATCTGGTCCTCTGGCATTTATTTCGCGATCACACTGTGCATTAATACCCAACAAAGGACTACAGAGACTTATTATGTGCATGACAAATTACTGTTTCTCGTTACATACTCTGCACTTCGCACTTTCCGCAGATTTGTCTATTATGGCCTTAATGATATTCGTCCACAACGACTGGCTTTGAGCAGCCATTATGAATCTGTATGTTTCTTACGGCTCCCTTCTTCAGCCATAACCTGCGTTTGTCTAGCATGCTGGCCGTGTAGTTCTTTTCCCCAGATGTTTCTTTCTCTCTCCTGCTTTCTTTTCTTGTATTCCGTTGCTGTCTCCGCGGCTTCTGCCTCCTCTCCTCTCACAGCTGAAATCGGTCTTTTTTGATTGCTTCGAACATACTCTTGTATGTTTTGCTTTGCCATCTCTACACAGTTTTCTATTGATATCAGACCTCTCCTACCTACTTCTGGCATAATTTATCGACCCTGCCTATGAGTTATAACGACCTATACATGGACTGTGTCTTCCTGGTTTTACAATCTATATTTCTTAATTCTTCTTTAGTCCAGTTCAGGAAATTATCAGAATATCTTATTAGAGAGACCACCCATGTGTTTACTGCAGAGATGTTTTTCTTTCCATTTAGTTTTGAGCTTAGCACTTTTTTTACTATCCTGAGATATTCGGTTATCACTTCTTTCATTTCTTGGCAGAGAGTGTTATCTGCCTCCAATACACCTAAATACTTGTAACGGTCACCCTCATTCCCTTTAATCCCTTCTGACTTGGAATATATTTTCCCCTCTCTTTATCGCTAGCATCGCACATTTATCTATTCCAAACTCCATACCAATATCACCATTCACAGCTCGAACAGTCTGTACCAGTGAATCTAAAGCTTTCTCACTTTTGGCAAATAATTTCAGGTCGTCCATAAACAAGAGGTGGTTTATTTTCTCCTCACTGCTAAATTCGTAGCATGGTTTAACCTTGCTCAGGGTCAATGTAAGAAGGATAGGGCAAACACGAATAGCAGTGGTGAGAGTTTATCACCTTCGAATATTCCCCTACTTAAGTTGACTCCACCGAGCTTATCTTGGCCTGATGTTAGTACAGCTCTCCATTTTGGCACACTATCATCATTATTATTATTATTATTATTATTATTATTATTATTATTATCATCATTATCATCATCATCATCATCATCATTAAGGCAGCGAGCTGGCAGAATCGTTAACATGCCGGGCGAAATGCTTAGCAGGATTTCGTTTGTCTTTACGTTCTGAGTTCAAATTTCGCCGAGGTCGACTTTGTCTTTCGTCCTTTTGGGGTCGATAAATTAAGTACCAGTTGTGTAGTGGGGTCGATCTAATCGACTAGCTCGCTCCCCAAAAATTTCAGGCCTTGTACCTATGGTGGAAAGGATTATTATTATCATTAAGGTGACGAGCTGGCAGAATCGTTAGCACGCCGGGCGAAATGCTTAGCGGTATTTCGTCCGTCTTTACGTTCTGAGTTCAAATTCCGCCGAGGTCGACTTTGCCTTTCATCCTTCCGAAGTCGATGAAATAAGTGCCAGTTGAACATTGGGGTTGATGTAATCGACTAGTCCTTTTCCCCAAAACTGCTGCCCTTGTGGCAAAATTTGAAACCATTGTTATTATTACTATCATTTTCTCGTTTTAATTTCTTCGTCTTAGTTATTTCTTACTGTTTGTTTGTTTGTTTGCTTATTACTGTCAGACAATTCTTTTGAAAGTTTTGCAAACATGGCGCAGGCGTGGTTGTGTTGTAAGAAGCTGCCTTCCCAACCACATGGTTCCGGGTTCAGTCCCACTGCGTAGAACCTTGGGCAAGTGTCCTTTACTAAAGCCTCGGGCCGACCAAAGCCTTGTGAGTAGATTTGGTAGACGGAAAGCGAAAGAAGCCGGTCGTATACACACATATATAAGTATTTGTGTGTCTGTGTTTGTCCTCCCACCATCGCTTGACAACCGATATCGGTGTGTTTATGTCTCCGTGACCTAGCGGTTCGGCAAAATAGTCCAATAGAATAAGTACTAGGCTCACAAACAAGAAGTCGACCAAAGCCTTGTGAGTGAATTTGGTAGGCGGAAACTGAAAGAAACTCGTTGTGTGTGTGTGCGTGTGTGTGTGTGTGTGCGTGCGTGCGTGTGTGTGTGTATTTGTATTCGTCCCTCACCACCGCTTGACAACCGGTGTTGATGTGTTTACGTCCCCGTAAATTAGCGGTTCGGCAAAAGAAACCAATAGAATAAGAGGCTTTTAAAAAAATAAGTACTGGGATTGATTCATTCGACCAAAAGTTCTTCCAGGTGGTACCCTAGCATGGCTGCAGTCTAATGACTGAAACAAGTAACATATTTTAAAAAGGTGGTTGTAGGAGGAAACTGCCACAAAGATATAGCAACCTCCTTGGTCAAGGATGAGACGATACGTCGAATGAGGTCTGCTACGTCGAGTGACGGAAGGGACATGGTACTAAATGCGCTGTTTTTATGAAACTGGGGACAGTGCAAATCCCACAGTATCTTGTATTATCATATAGATAAATACACGCTCATACAAACACAAAGTTTATCACACGACAGGAAAAGGAAACACGACAGAACTATGAA
>NC_068985.1:16485146-16489361 GCF_001194135.2 Octopus bimaculoides
CAAACACAAAGTTTATCACACGACAGGAAAAGGAAACACGACAGAACTATGAATCCATGCACACTAAAATTACATTTTAAACGTATTATGCTTGCATCATTTTATTTCCCAGCTTTCACGCATTGTCTGCAGCAAATAGCCACGTCATGCAACCTCAATGTGTCCCGGAGACAATCGCAGCAGAACTAATAGCGCTCTGAACTTTTCCACTTGTTCTTTCTCTTGCTATTGTTTTCGGTGGGACCTTCAAAGCTAATTAAATCATTTAGACATCAGAAGTTATCAACTACTTTCTGAAGAAACTTCCACACGTTCGGAAAATTTTCTCCATGAATTTGAGAAAGTCTGTTTCACGAGTTCTTACAGTTTGCTGCTTCTAGTCTTCTTGTACACGTACAGTTGTAGAAACTGCTGTGATTTTCCAGTTTAAATACGAGATTACCCGTTGTAAACGGTGAGTATGTAGGTCACCGAAGTAAACGTTGTTGAATAAGGTGTCACCAATATAAACGACTGTGAATGTGGAATGAAGTTGTCAATGTGAACAGATATATCGATAAATTGAAGAAAAATAATAAAAAGTTGTATTTCGTTATACATAAAAATGTTTATTTGCAAACGTTTATAAAATTTCATAATTAAGTCAAGTGACCCAAATCTGTATACGCATTTAACGGCATATATAAAAATGCTTGATTGTTAAAAGCATTTGTAAGCTTCTGTGACTGCATTGAAATAGCTAGTGAAAAAATATTTGTGCGTGTGACAAATTGCGGGCCTGTTGTTGTAGTAGTAGTAGTAGTAGTAGTTGCAGCAGCAGTAGTTGCTGTTTTGGTGGTGCTTAAGTGAGACGATGGTTGGTATTCTCGCATTGTAAAGGTGATGGTGGTAAGGAATTTAGCCCCCTAAACTGTGGTCTTCTCTGTTGCTGTATCAGGTGAGAAGTAGGACGCAGCTGCCTAGACAAACCTTTTCCTGCCTTGATTTTAAGTGGTCGAATTATGAGACAGAGGTCGTGAAAGGTCGAGCTGAAGTTTTTCAACTATTTGGAAGGCACACACAAAATAATCAATCTTTGCTCCCAGCGTAGATTAATGTAATTAAAACAAACATCAACGGCGAAACCAACCAAGGTCTACTAAACCAGGGGTTTTCAAACTTTTTGACTTGCGGACCCCTTTATATTTCAGACTTTACCTTAGGGACCCCCTTATAAACGCTTATGAAATTTATACATAAATATTTGCTTAAAATAACATTTTTACATTCATTTATTTAACAAATAGGTTTATTGTCAATTAAAAGATTTCGATTAAAAAACATATATAAAATCAAATTGCCCATAAAAAGTATTTGCTGTCCACGGACCCCCTGTCTTGTCCTTGCGGACCACAGTTTGAAAACCCCTATACTAAACGATTTGAAGCATTAGTATATCATATCTTGGCTAGGTTTCTTGATATTTAAGTCTTTTTATTTAAATCTGCCGATAATTCCATTATACCTTTTATGCGTCCGTATTTTACTTTGGATATCCTGTATGAAATTCTGGTCAGCTTCTCCTCTGTATGTTGAGCAAAGTTACTTCTCTGGTGGCAGTAGAGTTCAGACTTTTTTCTTGTTGATCAAAACTTTTGTTGTTGCTAAATTTACTTTGAGATCTTTCGATTCTAAGTTATGTTCATACATTTAGAATTTTTCTTTCAATAGTCAAAGATTTAGATATGAAAACTAAGTAAGTCATCATTACACGTAAGTTCCCAGGTACACTTTGTCTCAAACTCCACCGATATTGGAAACCTAGACAGACACCTATCTTTACGCTAAATTCCACGCTGAAAGAATTACTAGTTCTGACTTTGTTGGTGACATCTCAAAACATGGCTTGGGCGGTTCTCACAAACCATTCAATACACCCATTTTTTCTTGGCATGGTACCTGTCAAAGACCTAGAAACAGAACTACCATAGTATTTTTTGCTTTTTTTCCATGGAAATTAAGATCTGATTTTAATAGTTCAAGTTGTTTTACTAGGATGAGAATATCGGTATTCTAACCTGGTACAAACCGGCACTGCATCTCATCTAAGCAAATTCTCTTCGTAATTATTTGCGCTATAATTCTTTCTGTTACTTTCTTTAATTAATTCACCAATTTGATTCTCCTATAGTTGCTACCTTCTAAAATATATCCTTTGCTCTTGTAACAGGTGATGATAATACTGCTATGCCAGTCATTTGATATGGAACTTCTCTATGCTACCTGGTTGACTATGTGAGTGTCCTGCATCACCAGATATTGTCATTATTTCAGTAACTATCCCTGATGTTCTGGCTATTTCCCTGTATACACATACTTAAGTATCGATCGTATAGCTGGGCCCTTACGTTAGTTCTGTTTGAAGAAGACCTTTTCACTCCCATATATTCTCCATATCTAGAACCCTCTCGTAGTAACATTTCCATGCCTCTTTTTTTCTCAGCGTCAATACTGACTATTGCAACGTTATCACTCCGTATACACATTCCTGAGCGACATTTTGAATTGAACTAACACACCGTCTTGTAATCCATATATATATATATATATATATGCGTATATATTTATAAACGCACGAATAATAAATGTTTGAGCAGTGTTCCACTTTTTCTTCAATGTCAAGTAAACCAATAATAAATGCAAGTTACTTGAGAAATGTATAAAAAAAAGAAAAACAGAAAGTTATCTCCCTTACATCTATGAGTCAGTGTGTGCTTCTGGAACTAAATATCAGAGCCACTACGTCAGACCTGGCCAACTCGAATTACATTCGTTTTTCATGCTGGCATGGGTTGGACAGTTTGACCACAACTGACAAGCAGGAGAGCTGCACCAGGTTCCAATCTGGTTTGGCATAGTTTCTACAGTGGGATATGCCAACCACTTTAGAGTGTGCTGAGTGATTTTAACGTGGTAATAACACAGGTACTTCTTTACATGGTGCCAGCATGGGTGCTTTTTATGTGACACCAGCACAGGACTTTAGTGGGTCGATCCTCTTCATCAAGGGGGATGGCATTAACACTTCTGCTGTGGAGGATGGGTCTTCTTGAGTACAGCAAGGTGCCAGATATCTCAATCCGTTGTCATCTTCCCCCATAAAATTCAGTGTCTTGAGATTGTCCTTCAGTTCTCCATCACATATCTTCCTGGGTCTCCCTCTTCCATGAGTTCCATCTAATTTCAGTGATCAGCACTTCTTTATAGGAAGGTCTACATCCATCTGCATCACATAACCAAACCAGTGGTCTTCTCTCTTGCACACTGCATAAAAGCAGCAAAGTGTGATGTGAAGGAGGTTGGTTACTATTTGTAGCAAATCAAGCCACCACATAGATCACTAATGGTAGAGTGCACTGGAGAGGTGTGAATCCAAGTTCTGAGTTGTAACCCAATAACTCCTCATTATAATACGATATTTAATAATTAGTCTGTTCACTGGTTAACCGGTTCAGTTCACAATCATGATTCCATTCTTGTGCATTCTGCTGTAGTCTCAGGTTGACAAATGGCTGAAATTTGGTTGATGGAAACTGTACAGAAGTTTTTTTTTTATGTGTGTGTGAATATATGTATGTATGTATGTACGCACACACACACACACACAAACACTAGTATACTCATGCTGTCACATTTTAAAAGCAATAAGTTGAAACTGGTATTTAATAAATACATCAGTGCATAACATACAGTCCATGTATTTGTTATAAACTTGTTACATCAGATATTGCCAGATTAGGTTCTGATCAAATTTCATGTACCAAAACATGGTATATTTTATCAATAATCAATGTAACATGCATTCCACACACAGTACAATGGACTTCTGCATAGTTTCAGCCTGCCAAATTCACTGGTTGGTCTAGTGAATGGATATTATATATATATATATATATATATATATATATATTGCAAGAACATAGAGGCTCAATCAACAACATAGAAATTAAAATCTTATCTACACATATCAGTGATGCAGCACTTAGACAAATTACTGAAGCTACACACATAATAGAAGAGAAACCTAGCCTGAATAGGAAACTAGAATGGAACACTAACACACACCACTAACAAACCACAACATGTGACAACATGTTACCCATAAACCAATAATAATATGAACAAAGTATAATACAATACATAGATAAACAAATGGAATTAAATACTACATACGTT
>NC_068985.1:16489428-16499891 GCF_001194135.2 Octopus bimaculoides
ATACAGACACTCCCCATACACACATGCACTTACAAAAGACACAGACACATTGAAAGACACGCATGCGTAGACACATACAATAGGAATACAAAATACAAAATGGCTGATATTTAGCAAGGTGAGACACACATAAGAAGGAAGGAAACAAAGGACCACTGATGAGGTCACAGAAGTGTGACGAAAGAACTCTGGCCGAAATAAGATTAAGATTAATGTAATATAAAGCTGAAGCAAATTAACACCAAATATACAGTGCGTGTGTTTTTATTGGCTAAACTGGCAATATGACCATCCCCAAGTACAACAATATATATATTATCATTATCATACAACGTCCATTGTCCATGCTGGCATGGGTTGGACGGTTTGATTGGGCTGGCACATTGAAAGGCTGCACCAGGCTCCAGTTTGATTTGGCATGGTTTTCTATGGCTGGATACCCTTCTTAATGCCAACTACTCTGAGAGTGTAATGGGTGCTTTAATGTGCCGCCAGCATGGGTGCCATTTGCGTAACACCAGTATCTATCATGACAGCAATTTTGCTTGGCTTGACGGGTGTTCTTCAGCAGAGCACATCACCAAAGGTCTCGGTCACTAGTCATTGTCTCTGTGAGGTTCAAAGTTCGAAGATCATGCTTCATCACCTCGTCCCATGTCTTCCTGGGTCTACCTCCACCACAGGTTCTCTCCACAGTTAGAGATCAGCACTTTTTTTACACACCTGTCCTTGTCCATACACATCACGACCATACCAGTGCAGCTGTCTCTCTTGCACACATCTGATTATTCTTATGCCTAACTTTTCTCTCAAGATGCTTATACTCTGTTGAACATGCACACAGATAAGGGAAATTAAGAACAGATGTTTATTCCATTAGTTGACAGCTGTTTTATAATCTATGTTAATTAAATAAGCAAAGCTACATAATCCATCACACATATATAAATGAACATACATCAGAATTTACACCTATAAACATAATTTGTGCTATAAAGAAAGAGATTACTCTTCAGAACATTTGATGGCAAGTTTACACCAGACTCTAAATATCAGCAAAAAACAATACTATTAATACTATTCAAAATAAGCTCACTGAGTTAGAGACATTTCTTTGTTATTCTCACCATTGGAAGTGCCATGAACCAGTGATTAATCCAATGAAAACATGTAATCAATGATGTTATAGTTCACAATGGAAATTAATAACATGTGCATCTATGAAAGAACTGTTCTAACTATACACAACATAAAGCTTATATTGATTACATTTCTTATACTGATTTCGAACATGTGATCAATATTAGTTTCTTACTTAAGTACAAAGTCAGTTTTATATGAAAGATTTATAGTCAATTGAATTAAATTCAATACTTTATATGTACTTATTTGATTCACTGTGGAGAGATGAAATTTTAATTCACTTCCAGCAGGATTTCAGATCAAAATCTTAAGCTCCAAAATTATGCCTTGTAATACCTGGAATTCAAAAATTCTATCTCAGCTAACACCACTATTCAAAATATAGTCAATATATTCTGTAAATGAAGAGAAGCTTCATGATGATAATGTGTGGAAAGAATGGAATTAAAGACAGCAGTGTGTTTGGAAGATAAATGCAAAGAGGAACAATGCAACATATTTAAACAGTGATTGGCAATAAAGGTTTACAATAAGGTTATTTTAAGAAAGTAACAATAAAAGGAGTTCATAATATAAATAAAATTAATTACTGATCAAGTAAAAATTTTTAAAATAAGAAAAAAATTGCAGAAACATAAACAAGAAACAAAATTGAAATATTCTTGAAAAATTCCAGATTTTATTTTCAATATTATTTTTTTTTTTGTGTAGCAAAATTTGATCCTTAAAAGAGCAAATATACTTCAAGTTCATGTCAAACAATAAAATATATCCTTAAAATTTTTTACATATGTCTACAAGGGTAATCCTGGAATGGGTCCTACATTCATTCAAAAGTGTCGTGTAACTGCATTCATCAAACAATATGTGTGATCAGACATCATGTTTGCATTCCAGTTGTGTGAGCAAATAAAATCATCTTCTTCTAGGCAGTATGTATGATCTGTACCTTTTCCATCAGGTTCTTTTTGGAGCTTAGCATCAAAACAATATGTATGATCAAAGGAAGGCTGATTCTCTTTTGCAGCTTGAAGTGAAAAGCTTAGTTTCTCCCAGTCTGTTTTAACTGACCTATTCCCAAATGTTTTCAAATTATTCATATTAGAAATTATGCCTTTTTTATGAGAATATGTGTGGTCGGGTTTAGAAATATTTGAACAATGTACTGTGGTTTCAACTGGTTGATCAAGGCAATTGTTTTTACTTGACTTTTTCAGGGGTGTACTCACTGGTTGAGAGTTTTGGTTATGCTGAGTATTCAGAGGTATGGGTCTCCCAGAATTACTGCAATTATCTGTATGAGAAAAATGATGTACAAGCTGCAAAGATGAATCCTCTTGAGTGTTTGTCTTCTTTTCACTACAATGAACTCCAATACTGTATGTATGGTCAGGTTTCAATTTTCTTGCATTTTTCTCAGGCACAAGTTCGCTATTACAAGCTGAAGGTTCTAATTGTAACGTATCACCAAGCATGTTAGTGCTACGACCTGAGCTGTACGTGTGATCAGATTCGATATTGGGCTTGTTAGAATCAGATTGAATCACTGATGGTTTTTGACTGGAATGTGAAGATTTTACTTTCCTTTTACAAAGGCGAGATTTTTTAGCATGTGACCAATATGTGTGATCTGGTTGTAACTGATTTTTCTCAATGCTATTTGAATGACACTTACTTTTGTTGCCAAATGCAAGTGGGTTCGTTTCATTCCCATCATTCAACTCCTGGCTGGCATTGAAACAATATGTATGATCAGGTTTATACTGTTGATCAAAACTACAGTTACCTTTGGGCGATACTGACTGTTCATCAACCTGTTTTGTACCTGAGCAGCTTCTTGCACCTTCACTCGAAGGAACAGCTTTCAATGAACAGCTTGATTTTTGTTGATCAGAATTTTGTTTTGTGTGCAATTCAATATGTTTGATAAGTTCATTTGATTTTGTAAATATTTTTTTACAATATCCACATTTAAAAGGATTTTTCGTCATGTGGCTTCCTGAATGATTTCCTAAATGTGTACCTAAATTACTCGATGATGTAAAAGACTTTTCACAAAGGTTACATTGGAACAGTTTCTCATCAGAATGTACCCTCATGTGTCTGCTTAGGTTGCTATTATGTGCAAAAAGTTTTTGACAAAAAGTGCATTCATATAAGAAGTGTATCTTTAAATTCTTTGAAAGACCTTTGGAATAAAAAAATGGCTTCAAAAAACATTTTTTACCAGAATTTTCTGTGTTATGGTTTTTAAAATATTTATTTAAATGGCTCTGAAAGGGGAAATTTTTTTTGTGGAAATCAAACATTGTAGGTCTTCCAATATTGCTTTTAGGTAAAGTTTTCTTAGAGTTCATTACACCAGTAGATTTTCCTTCACAATTCATTATGTGGGCTAAAGCTCATTTAAAACATTTGATATTCGATGAGACTTTGTTACTTTCATTTTTTAAGCATAAGGTTAATTAGAAAAATATTTCTTTCTTTATTATTCTTCAGTTAGAGACACATTCTTGAAAATTCTCAATTAAATGGCTTGAAGCTGAAATAAATACAGGAAAAAAAATGGAAATTGAAATATATTGGAACATTTTTACACACACACACACACTACCACCACCACCACCAACAACAACAACATCAATAACAGCAGCTGTCTGAAACCCATTTCTATGCAAAAGTAAAAGCTTGCTTTGCAGGCCCCATGGTAGCCTAATTATTTTCAGCATAGTTCTCTTTTAATGGCCTCTTAGAACACACAAACATACAGTGTACCTATTCCAAAAGTGGAATACAAATTGTAAATATGTGTATTTATATGTATATTCATTCATATTGAGTCTGGTTTTGTTGTTGCTGATGATGATGGCAGGGGTGATGCAATTAAAATTGAAAGGGAGTTGAAATGTGAAAATTTCTTCTGTGGCACACAGGTTTACAGGACTTGGATTCATCATTAATTAAACAGTGTTGCTTGCTGCTAAATATACCTGCTTAAAAGGACTGGGTCATAGTGATATATGTCTTAGCTATGGATATAATACTGTTCCATTGACAGTTATAAGATTCAGCAGCATTTTAGCCAACAAACCAACACCAATCAGACTTCACAATTCAAAAATGTCAAACAATTTGGTGTCTGTGTTTAAGATTTTCTATTTAATTTGTAAAGATAAAATGTCAACATAAGAGTTCAAATCCCATCCAGATTGACTTTGCTTTCCTCCCACTGAGGGTAATAAAATAAATATCAGATAAAGTATTGGGGACAATATAATCACTTAAACTCCAAGGTAGCAAACCAATGACTAAAGCCAATAAAAGAATGAAAGACATGTCATAAAACTTCAAATGAGTGATATTTACCAACTCAGCCATACAAGATATCCATTTATTCATTCGCTCACCCATCACTCTATCCACTCACAATAAATAGTCATCCATTGCTGTTTTAATAAATTTGAAATTAATTTTACATAAACTTAAGTGAAATAATTTGAAATATAAATAAGTTTATTTCAAATAAAATTAAATAAAATAAATTAAATAAGAGATAAAAATAAAAATTAAACTTAATATTATTTAGCATGTGATGTTAGAGGGGTGGTCAGAACTTCTCACTTGTAAAGCTTTCATATAATCTATATTAATAAAAGTGAAATTCTACCTGTCCATCTTTGAGCCTTGTATCGCAGTCTACATTTGCCCTACAGAGACATATTATACCTTTTGGAATCAGGATAATCCCGCGATTGAAAATCTGCCCTTCATTTGGTTCTTGAGCATCCAGTATTGGAATCTGATTTAAAAGCATTTCGGTTGCTATTTCTAGCAGATAAAGCTTGGCTGATTCATACCATCTTGCTTGGTGTTTGTCAGATGACATCAGAGATCAAGGGGGAGATAAGTGACATTCGCTTTGTTACTTATACGTTGAGATAAGAACTTTGGGACAAATTGGCAAACAGTTGGAATTCAACTTGGGACTGTAAAGATTTCATTACAGAATTAATTCTCATCTGTCCTTAATTTCTGATGAAACACCACCAGGGCATATAGTCATGCTATTTAGCTCTCTTTAATTTTGGGCTGCAGGCCCAAACAGCCCTCCACAGGAGCTAGCTTAAAAGTCTGCATGGAGGGCAGCTTTTAAGGTAGTATAAAACAAAACAAAAATGAAAAAAAAATAATAACCCTTGTACCACAGGAGCCAGCCTAATGCTGAAAGAAATTATATTTATCTCTCATATTTCATTTAATCTATTTTATAAGAGAAAAAAATGGAAACAGAGATGTGTATTTTAAAATACATCATCTCTTTGAGTTCCTAAATGATAGCAATTAGATGTAGGGACACTGATCTAAGTGGGGTGGTTTAGCAAAATCAGGGTACAGTAACACAAAATTTCACGTGGGATTTAGTTATGTAGTTTTACAAATGCATTCAGGTTCCACCAGAGTAAACTATACTTTTCAGATGAAAATATGAAGCAGGGTGTGTCTCAGGGAGATTCACTCTCTCTGTTTCATGACTCCATTACTTTCTCTGACAAGCATGCTGAGAACATCCAGATCTACTTATAAGCTTGTTCAAACCTGGGTAAAAATAAATCATCTGTGCTATAGAAATGACCTCTAACTATGCACCAAAAGTGAAAAAAACTTGGATTCTCTTGTTCAATAAGTAATCCCATTTAGCAAGGATACTAGTATGCAGCATAAGGTGAATAACTGTGCAGATTTAGTTATGAAGAAGTCGGACGATGAAATCTGATAGCATAAAGATACCATCTTGTGGTATCTTTATATCACAGAGAGAATGAAGAATACAATCACCTAGGCATGTTGTAGGAAGATAAAGTAATGGAAAGAGAAGTGTGAGAAAGTCTCAAAAGAATACAAGAGAAAAAGTAAGAAGGTGCTTGAAACAAAACTAAGTGGAAATAGGGAGTTGATACACGAGTCATGTCAGTGTTGAGGTACTCGTTCTTTAAAGTGAACAAAAAAGAATTGCATCAAAGAACTGAACTCATCAAAGTTGATAACAGTGATAAGAGTTGAGGATGGCCATATCTTCAATGTAAGAACAGATAGATAGCTGTTTCTGGAAAGCAGCAATCTTAGAAGAATTAGGGATAACAGAGTGGAACCAGAGCAACAAGAAGTCTTAATCATTGATGTCCTGCTGAAAGTTTTGGTTGTTTGGTTCCTGTAAGGATAGATTTCACCATTTGGAAAGATATAACCAACAAAGCAGAGATGGCTAAGGAAAGAAGAGATTTGTGTCTTGTAAAGAAATGGGATACAAAGAATGCAAATTAAAGCTGCTATGTATGCTCAGGGCTGAAATGGTAGCGACAGATATTAACGTAGAAAATTTAGCATTGTTCTTGTAATTTGGTATTTTCATATTTAGAGTTTAGTTATATGGAAGAAAAGGGGGAAAAAAACTAAGTCTTTAGAGCTAATGTTAACCCCTGTGCCAAATCTTCAGGAGGAAACAGTTGTCTCATAAATCTTTGGTCATAAGAAATTAGTCCCAGCCTTGAATTAGGACAGAAAACCTCATGAGATTATATAGAAACAAAAAGATCAGCTTATCAATGTGTTATTAACCCTTTCATTACCAACCCAGCTGAAACTGGCTCTGTAGTACAAGTGTCTTGTTTTCATCAGTTTTGAATTAAAATCTTCCACCAAACCTGAGTCATAATTTATGTTCCTAACACTAGCTGAATGATAACTAAGTTATTTTACTAAATTCTTTGTTATATTTAAAGTAATTGAAAGAAACACAGAACATCTCAAAATAAATACAGTAACGAAAGGGTTAAAAGGTACAAGCACCCATCTGTTTCTACAAAAGAATTAACAGAAGATTCATGTCTTTTGGAAAATGATGTACATTTAGTTATTTACACTTATAACATCAACTGTATTAAGTCAGCTGACTTTTGATTAAAAGTGTTCCAGCATGATCATCCCATCTTCACCCACCAGATGCAGTATCTAAGATTACATTGTCCAATACATTTTTTCCTATTTTAAGACAGTAAGATGTCTACTTTAGAAAGCCAAATGACTATATGGAGCAGAAGTTCTAAACATGTACAGTACCACTCTCAAGGGGACAGTGAGCATGTTGAAGTGGGTGTTAGGCTTTAGGGGACAATGCGATAACATGATTAAGATACTAAATTTTACCTTTTAGTATCAAAAAGATCAGCTTGTTAATGTGTTATTAACTCTTTCATAAACATAAACAGCCAGAAGAAATACAGCAAGGCATTTTGTCTAAAGCTCTAATAATTCTGCCAACCCATGGCTGTCATATGAAATAATAAATCTTTCTATTATAGGCACAAAGTTTACAATAGTAATAATAATTCTTTCTACTTTAGGCACAAAGCTTGACATTTTGAGGGAGGGGGTATCTAATCGATTATATCGACCCCAGTGCATAACTGGTACCTATTTCATTAACTCCGTAAGGATGAAAAGCAAAGTTGACCTTGGCAGAATTTGAACTCAAAATGTAAAGATGGACAAACTGCTGCTAAGCATTTTGCCTGGCATGCTAACAATTCTACCAGCTTGCCCCAAATCCTTTCTACTATAGGCATATGGCCGTAATTTTTTTTTTTTTTTTGTGGGGGGGGGAACTAATCGATTACATCAACCCCAGTGTTTCACTAGTACTTCATTTATCGGCCCCACAAGGATGAAAGGCAAAGTCGATCTTGGCGGAATTTGAACTCAGGTTTCAAATTTTGACACAAACCCAGCAATTTCAGGGGTGGGGGTTTGTCGATTACATTGACCTCAGTGTTCAACTGTTATTTATTTTATTGACCCCAAAATGCAAAGTCGACCTCTGCAGCATTTGTACTTAGAACATAATAATAATAATAAAATCCTTTAGGCGTGGAGTACAAAGCTATTTGATAGAGAGATAATTGGTTCAATTCATGCAAGCACTTTTTTCATCAGCAAACAAGCAAATCGAACCTCGATATATACAGGGTCAAATAAGAGGAAAGAGTAGAGCTCGTGACCTTTGTGAACCCCTCAATGACTGATGACATTGATACGATTAAGGTTCAGTTAGAATATCTCTGCAAGTTAACGTCTGCTGGAGAAACGTTCTGGGTGTGCGGTGAAGGCCTAGGTATAATGGTAAGTGTTGGACCTGACGAACAATACATAGGAGATAGGTGACGCGAAATAAAATAAGGTATATTGGGTGAACTTAGATGGAGGGGTATGCAACGAACTAGTTCAGAGGAACAATACTTATAAGGTACCGAAATAGACAATATAGAGAACTCAGCCTCTCTCTAATGTACGTTCCGAATAAATATTTGGGAAATCAAACCCTTTTTTTTTTTTTTCTTTTTTACATATTTAGAAGGTTGTCTTCGTGAGTTACACAAAACGAAAAAACATACTTAATTCTTACGAAGATTTAGAAATAAAATGTCCCAAACCCCACTTATATCAGATGAACTAAGTTATCGGTAAATAAAATAACACATTTTGAATGACACCAAACCGAAAGAACACAAAATATAATTTGACAAATATAAGGTAACCAAATATAGATATACTATATATAAAGAGATATAACACAAGATATTAGATAAATATTTGAAGTGAATATCGTTGTTAGTTCCTTTAAAAACTCGATTGTTACAAGTTATTTTTGCTTAACAACTTACAAAGTGATTCGCTTGAAAATGACGTGTTGGAGGGGAGGGGAAACATTGTCGAAAAATGCGAAGCCACACATAGTGGCGGCCACGTGTAAGTCCGGTTTAACTAGATGATGGTCACTATTAGGACATATATCACACAGAAAGACAGGGTTTAAAGAAATCTGCCCTGCTGTGGAAGCCTGTTGAAAATTCAAGGACTTTGTACTGACTAAACAGGGTAATGTGTGGTTTTACATACCTGAACTTCGTTGAGAAAAGTAACTCATAAATTAATTAAATTAATTTTGAAATATTACAAAATTAATTAATTAAGATTTTATATTTTAGTTTCAAACTTTTTTTTAAAGAAATTAAACATTGAAATAAATCTCTAGAATTTTTTTCAATTTCTTTGCGACAACAACAAACAGAACCCCGTAAACCCAGTGGCTAAAATGAATATAAAAATGCTAACTCATCTTAGATTTCGTTAATAGAATTATATAAATTTAGCCAGTCAAATTTATGTGATAACCTAATCAAAAAAAAAAAAAAAAAAAAAAAAAAAAAAAAGGAACAGAACAGGATTTAGTTAACTAACATCTGGATTGTGGAAACAATAACCAATTAAGATCCATTGAGCCATTTTAGCTAATTATTAAATAAAAACTGTTTTGTAGAGCATCAGTATAAAGAAAATAACATCCCAAATTAGGAATACGATTGTTTGAGGGGTTGTGGCTTCAGAAAGATAAAGGTAGACATACAACAACCGACTATAGGTACATAGATATACGACAAAAACAGAACACCTTACCTTTCCGTTCATAAACATAGTGTTTGGTTGAAGGGTCAAATCTACTTCTGTCTGTGTTATGCAAGATGAAACGCAAAGGGTTGAGGGGGAAACTCTTTCATGATTACCTCCCTTGAACAGCTGAATTGGCGTTTCCGGGTCCAGGAAATGTACTTTCGTTAATACGTCGAAGGTGTGATATGGTACGTTCTTATCATACGACAGGAGAAATACAAATGGTCATTATGAAAGTCTTCAATGAATGTGATAGTCGTATGCGCTGGAGATTATGTTATACTACAAACTTTATTTATACACACAAAAAACATGCATACACGTCATTAGTGTGTCATCTGGAGCGTGAAAACCAGTTTCCAGTTAATAAAATTCTTTTTATTGCTCACAAAGGAAGTTTAAAAAATATATTTCGGAACGGTGATTTTAAAAAATTAGTTCAACCACAGAAAACATCATAAATTTAACAATATAAAAAAGCAACTAAGTGAGTGAGAGAAAAAGAGAGTTATTATTTTGAAGTTTCTTTGAGAGTAACAACAAAGCATTGACTGATAGAATCAATACTGAATGTTGAGTCGACCACTGGATAAATAAGCTATTATCGACATCTTTATGACTTTTAATAAATCTGTCTATTGTCACAAATGAAAAGATAGTTTTTAGCTTTGTTTACTGATACCAATTTTCTCTAGATTATTTTTATTTTATACAATACTGGCACTTGTGCCGGTGGCATGTGAACAAAACATTGGACTGACTCCTGTGCAAGTGGCACGTAGAAAACACCATTCGAGCGTGACCGTTGCCAGTAC
>NC_068985.1:16499901-16502805 GCF_001194135.2 Octopus bimaculoides
AAGTGGCACGTAGAAAACACCATTCGAGCGTGACCGTTGCCAGTACAGCCGGACTGGCCCTCGTGCTAGTGGCACGTAAAAAGCACCCACTACACTCTCGGAGTGGTTCAGCTGTAGGAATTCTGCCAGATCAGATTGGAGTCTGGTGTAGCCATCTGGTTCGCCAGTCCCCAGTCAAATCGTTCAACCCATGCTAGCATAGAAAGCGGACGTAAAATGATGATGATGATGATGAATTATAAATAGTTTACATAGGGAACCAGTGAAGGAGCTTCTGTTTGATCATTCAACCCACTTGAAATAGTCCCTAAATCTCACTGCCAACCCCAAAATCACATCCTTCCTTCTTACAAGAAGAATGTATTGGATAATCTGATGTTAGGTACACTATGTTTGAATAAAAGAGGGGTTGGTCAATGCTAGAATGCTTCATGTCATAGTTATGTTCAGTCAGAGTTTACTGGGAATAAACTGCAACCTTGCAGCTACCATTCAAATTATATTATGCTTTGCATTCACCAAACTAATTATTCACCTTTTCAGCTCTTTAATCTCTTTCTCTTTTTTTCTCCTTTAACGTCATGTGGAGCATATGGTACCAACAAGAAATTTCCACCTGTCTCTTTCTTTGACAAGGGACTGCATTTGTCTCAAGGTGTAACCACCTGCCAATGCTTCAGTTTCTGTAGTTGTTTTTTATTGTCAGGCTTGTGTCTCACTGAGGTGTCAATTAGAGGACTTGCTTCGAATGTTGGAAACAGGTTTCCATGGGGTGTGCCATTTTCTCCTCTTGAGACAAATTATATGCCTATCAAATCATACTTAACTTAATCTTCTCCAACTATGATCAATATTATGATTTCACTGTTCTACAGCCACATAGCATCACATTTTTATATGAAACATCCTCTTTTACATTTACAGAAAATGCTACTGTTAATGGCAAACTTTTTCCAGAGAGTATGCTTTCAGTTGCCACCTCGAAGTTTCCTCAAATATCTCGGTTAAAAAGTTTATTTCATAATTTATTAATTACGAAATCAATAAACAGACTTATATACTGGTTGTTTCAGTTGATGTTTGTTAAATGTCTGCCTCAAACACATTTCAAAGTAAGATAAATTCTCATAATTGAAGAAATGGTGATGCTTTGTGCTAGCAGCAGTTAGTTCATAAGCTAAGTTATGAGCGACTTCTGTAAGCTCAGTCCCCAGAGGAGCATAGAATTTAGCATTTTGAGGTTTGTTCTTTGTCAAACACTATTTTCCTTCACTCTTAACTGAAGGGCAACACCCTAAATGTTAGATTCTACACTGCTCACAGTAACTGGTAACAGGAAACTTAGTCAAAATTCAACCTGTTAATCTTTCAATTTGCTGCTAATGGAACTTGGTTTATACTTGTGTATAAACTAAGTTCTATTAGCAACAAATTGAGCGTAAGTTACTGAATAGTTTGTCAATTAATATTGGTTAAACTAATGCTATTATCAAGCCTTTACTCATGATAATTTTAACTTTATCATTCTACAATCTTCTTATTACCATCTTTACTGTGCTGATCATGATCAGGAGAACCACAAGCCTCAAGTTTTCAGATTTGATTCTAGAACAGGCAGCAGCTTACATTGATCTCTTCCAGCTATTTTTAAACAGAAATTATAATTTTTGTTATTTTGTATCAGAAATGTTGTCGCAATCAACTTTGTTGTTTAATTCCAAGTCAACCTTGATCAGGAAGACCTGAAAGTAACTTTTTACTGTTGTCTTCTTCATTGCTGTTCATCTTACACACATTCTCTCCGGGTTTGGTGTAGCCCACCTAACATAATTGGCATTTAAATAAAATTTTAAATCAAAGATATTCCTTGTCAACCTTTTCATTCTCTAAGCAGCATTTGAGAAAAATCTTAAATGCTTAACAAATTATAAGGTCTCTTAGTCATCATTGCTTTGTGCTCATTTTTACCATAAGGTTTTCCAGCACAGCATTTTACCAAACACCATAATCTTTCATCAGATATACACACAACAGCAGTGAGAAATGTCAATTTTTGCAGTGTGTGCCATGTTTTTTTTTATCAAGCTACCCACAGTTGAGAGTTGTCTGCAGTAGAACTAAACAGCCTCTTCTATCCTATATCAGTTTTATTCCGTTGCTGCTCTCCTAGACAGGATGCCTTTGCAGCACATTGTAGAGTTTTCTCCAGGCAATCAAAGTAAAATTATTTTCATTACCAGTGCCAACTAGTCAGCAAGAAGGCTCACAGCAGTTAAGTACGCTGGGAATGATTGTCTCCATAACTGATAGAGTAAGCTTAGTTCTAAGCTCACAGCATCACTCAGGCATAGAAGATTTCTTTGACATAAAGCAAAGGGAGCTTTCACTGTTCTGAAGCAGTTTCATCATTGAATGGATAGAAATTATTGCAATGGACTAATGGGAATAAGCTGTCAGGATAGATTGAGTCAGCTAGAGACATGTGCTTCCTGAAGCTATTATATATAATGTTAATAACTGGTTTTAATGAGACTAATTGATATATACTTGGGTTAAAACAAAACATTTTTACAAGGTTCGCTCTCTCTCATTGGCTAGTGATGGTCACTTGTTTTGGTGCTTTATCTTCACCGCCAAATTCCAGCCCAAAGAAACAAATTACATGAGAGTTCAAATGGGTCAGGCAAATGAAAATTGGTTCTTTGGTATGCCATCTGCACTTGTGTGGTAATCTCTTTACTCTTTTGCTTGTTTCAGTCATTTGACTGTGGCCATGCTGGAGCACCGCCTTTAGTCGAGCAAATCGACCCCAGGACTTATTCTTTGTAAGCCTAGTACTTATTCTATCGGTCTCTTTTACCAAACCGCTAAGTTACAGGGACGTAAACACACCAGCATCAGTTG
>NC_068985.1:16502815-16517002 GCF_001194135.2 Octopus bimaculoides
GGGGGGGGTACAAACACAGACACACAAATACTTACATATATGTGTATACAACAGGCTTCTTTCGGTTTCCATCTACCAAATCTACTCACAAAGCTTTGGTCGGCCCGAGGCTATAGTAGAAGACACTTGCCCAAGGTGCCAAGCAGTGGGACTGAACCCGGAGTCATGTGGTTAGTAAGCAAGCTACTTACTACACAGCCACTCCTGTGCTTAATCATATATCATTTTTTTAAAAATTTTAATTTAATTTAATTTAATTTAATTAAAAATTTTTTTTTAATTTTAATGCACTAATGTCTCATCTTTTTGAACCAAGATATGTTTCTAATACTTAATCAGTATTTAATTTATATAAGTTAAATTATTGATTATTTTCGTTGGGCCTCACAGAAGGAAAGTGGCTGAGTTCTTTTCGAGTGTTGGGCCTCATGGAGGCAATGACTAAGACCTTTGGCATTATGTTGTACTTGAGAAGACCCATCAAGCGAAGCAAAATCGCAGCCGTGGCTGGTACTGGTGTTACGCAAATGGCACCTGTGCCAGTGGCACATAAAAACACCCATTACACTCTCAGAGTGGTTGGTGTCAGGAAGGCCATCCAGCCGTAAAAACCATGCCAAATCAGACTGGAGTCTGGTGCAGCTTCCCAGCTGACTAGCTCAGGTCAAACCATCCAACCCATGCCAGCATGGACAACAGACGTTAAATGATGATGATGGAGAGTTTCTAATTTTACATTAAGTTGATGAAATATGGATATCAAATGATGCTGATTAGTTAGTAATTATTATTTATGATTACATATATATATTTGTGATTTAGACACAAGTATTTTACTTGTCTATTCGAAAACAGCATTAGACTATATTTTCTAAGGTTCTTTGACACATTCAAAAGTAATGACCTTACCTTAAGGTGTTGAAGTCCCAATCATATCTGATAAGCAGCTCTTTAGTTGTGTTTTCATTCCCCCTTTGTCTTTACTCATTGATACTTAACTGTTGGATTCGTTTTACTTACCTAGGCTGGTAGAGGTTTTATGTTATTTCATTCCTTGACAAAATAAGTTAGTGGGTTTGATATAATCTTTATTATAGCAATACACTGCTTAGTAGTTATAGTTTAATGAGGTTAGAATATTGTTATGTAGCAGATAAGGATTATTCTCTCCTTGGAAAACCTATTTTAATCTGCCCAAGATTAAAGCTTATGAATTTATAATTATATTTAAAATCTCAATTGTTAATGTATGTAGTCATTATCTTAAAGCTAGTTCTTATTATAATCACTGAAGAAGGATACAAGACTATGTTAAACAATGATAAAAAAATGCTTTCGACTGATAGTGAAATGATTACAAAACTATCTACAATTCATATGTAATATAAGGCGGTAATATTTTTAGTTTATATCAATAAAACATTTATATATTTTGACAGTGGACAATGACAGGGTCTCTATGGTGTAACCAGTAATGCAGTTGCCAAAATACAATAGAGATAAGTTTTGTATCACACAGGAATACCTGCTCTTTTTTCTGTCCTAGAATAATGCTTGCTAGTGTCTTATAATTATGTTTAATATCTTAATCATTGTCACACATATGTATGTGTGTGTGTGTGTGTGTGTGTGTACAGATATATACATATGTACATGTGTTTTTATGTACCCTTGTCTAGACAGCATGTGACAGTTGAAAATAAGTATCACTGCCATACAAGCAAAGTTCTTTGTGTCCAGTCTTCAGTGGAAAACATGTCTAACTATAGGAAAATATTACTTTCAGGAAACAGGTGAGGGTTTGTGACAGGAAGGGCATCCAGTCAGAAAAATCTGCCTTAACAAATTCTATGCAAGCATAGTAAAGTGGATGCTAATACAATGATAATAAAATTCAATTACACACTAGGATTTATAACTGATAATAAAGTATGAAATAAATAAATTTTATTAAATAGAAAAAGAAGAAACTTTACAAAAATATGGCATTTTTCAAAATCAAGAATCAATAATTTTTATAAATTGACTTTTAAACTTTAAAAAACTGAAGTTTTTTTTCTTTTTTTTTTCCTGTAATTGTTGATTTAGAAATATTTGCTACTTAATCCTTTTGACACTAAACTGCCCCTGGTTCTATGATATAAAGCCGTCTATTTTAAAAGTATTTACTATTCTATAGTTTTGAGATGACAAATTATATACATTATTTACACTGGACAGATAGGTGTCCTCACCTTGTTTGTTGTTACCACGATGTTTCGACTGGTGTACTCTCCAGCCTTCATCAGGTGTTCTGATGGAATTTCCAACCCAACCCTTCATTTGACTAATGCGGTACTGTGTTCTCATTCCTAAGATATTCGTTTTTTGCTTATGTTATTTCCCAAGTCCCTGCCTGGGATTGAACCCAGAATCCAAGGGTTAATAGCCCCCACTGTTATCCACTATGCTAGGCATATAGCGTCATGGATAAGAGCGAGGGCTACTAACCCTCGGATTCTGAGTTCAATCCCGGGCAGGGACTTGGGAAATAATATCCACAAAAAAAGAATACCTTAGGAATGAGAAAAGAATACTCCATTAGTCAAATTCCACCAGAACACCTGATGAAGGCTGGAGAGTACATCAGCCAAAAGGTTGTAGTAACAATAAACAAGGTGAGGACACCTATCCGTCCATTGTAAATAATTAAAAGTATTTGTAATTAAAACTATCCTTCATATATATATATAAGGACCTTTTTGTTAAGTTATATTTTAAACAACAACAATGATGACAAAGTTATTTTACTAAATCCTTCAAAATTAATTGAAACATAGGCAGTGTATTTCACTGGAAATATGCTTCTTAGGGGCTTCGTAGTAGGCCAGATTCTTGAAGGGATATAGACCTATTTTCTACACTTGTCTATTGGAATCTTTTGTGTCAGAGATATTGACAGAATGATCATAAAATAGCACCATTTAGTGCAACACTATGAGAAGTTATTAGATAATGTGGTGGAATGTCTTGAGTGACCCTAATGGGAAAATTCTTAAATGCCTTACTTCTGTATGGAATTGTTTCCTTTATCTGAGAAGTACCCAGAGATCATAACTGGATCATGGAATCGATGAAACGACAGTGAATATTCATCATCATCATCATTTAACGTCTGCTTTCCATGCTAGCATGGGTTGGACGATTTGACTGAGGACTGGTGAGCCAGATGACTACACCAGGCTCCAATCTGATTTGGCAGAGTTTCTATAGCTGGATGCCCTTCCTAACACCAACCACTCCGAGTGTAGTGGGTGCTTTTACGTGCCACCGGCACGAAGGCCAGTCAGGCGGTACTGGCAACGGCCACGCTCAAAATGGTGTATTTTATGTGCCACCTGCACAGGGGCCAGTCCAGCGGCACTGGCAACAATCTCGCTCGAATGTCTTTTCACACGCCACCGGCACAAGTGCCAAGAAGGCAACGCTGGTAATGATCACGCTCAAATGGTGCTATTTACGTGCCACCAGTACAGAAGCCAGACAGCTGCTCTGGCAATAATCATGCTCGAATGGTGCTCTTAGCACTCCACTGGTGCAGGTGCCATCACAATTTCGCTTTCGCTTGCCCCAACAGGTCTTCACAAGCCGAGTTTAGTGTCCAATGAAGGAGATATTGGAATGGGGGCCAGTCGTCGAATTTAGTTCGATTTCGATCTCACTTTAAGTAAGTCATTGTTGTGTGACAATAGTTAATTGAGCTACACTCACCTGGCTGAAGAATAACTTTATGCAAACAAACTAATGAAAGTAGCATCTTCTGAAACTGATTTTTCCATCTCAGAATAATGCTATGGAAGAAAGTACACTAAGAATGTTCCATTTCAGTTAATACATATCTAAGGTTATGCCATTTTCAACTCAAGAAAATATCAGAAAATTATCTGATAAAAATAGTTAAACATGATTTTTTACAAAATTGCTGTTGATAGTTGTTGCTAATATAAACACAAGACCTGGAATTTGGAGAGGGTTAGTTGATTAGATCAACCTATTGCCTTGACTGTAATAAAATGCAAGTTTTAGTTCTGATAACATTTACTATCTATATCAATAATAAATGATATTATAGGGTGAAGAAGCAGGTCTAATCATGAAATTTCTGTCTTAATTTCAAAATGAAATTATTCATTAATGACATCTTATTAATAAAGCTAGAAAAATATGAAATAATCCTGAATTGTTTACACTGAAAATTCAAGGTCTTTTCTGTTTAGCTGCCAATTTTCAATCTTTTCAATTTCTGCTCAAATTGATTTCATATTCAGAATAATGAAAAGGTTTTATATGCTAATCACTGCTTTGAAATTCATTTTCACAATAAATCAATCAATAAAAAGTAATTAGCTTTTAAAGTTTGAAAATTTTGGGTAATTTTAGCCAATCATAAGCCATAGACACACTCATGCCTGTTTCCATAGTAACAAGCTAAACATAAGAACTCTTTTGTCTGTGAGATAGTACATGTTGACAAATATATTCTACATGAAAACAAGTGTCCATCTGCTGGTTAAGAGATGTGCTAAAAATAACAGCCAAATAAGCCTTAAATCACGCACCCCCACCTTTTTTTTTTTTTTTTTTTGCTTGGTTTTTGCATAATTCTATGAATTCCCACTGCTTTTGATAGAGTACTCATTCCAATTGTGAGGCATTAACAGAGTCATATGGTGTTATTCTTAATACTCATTATTTTGAACCAATACTCAACCAGTCTTGAAACGTAAGTGCCACTCAAAAACATTTGTTTACCCCTAAGGAAGGATTGCCAAATTAAGCATTTCAGGGTTTCAGTAACAGATTTGCTGAGTTGCACGTAAAATTTGATGTGGGCACATTGCTTGAATTTATCAACAATCATAGAAATTGCAGAGCAACAAATTTACAAAACATTGTATAGTAATCAAGCTTAAACTGATCACATGAAGGAGTTGGAGATCAACTACAAATAATTGTCAGTTGTGAACACATTTGTTGATCATTGTAGTCATAGGATATGCAGTCTGGAAACTCTCATAGCATTTCAATATCATGTTAAGTATAAAAGTCTTTCATCATCCCTAAGTGATACAAATTATTGATTAAGTTATAATGTATGAAGGAAGACTTTAAAACTTAATAATTTATAATACAAACTGACTATGATGGTATATGTGTAGCTAGCATAGCTACACTAGAATATAAATGACTCAGATACAACACAAGTTCAGATCAATTACTTGCCAAACGAGTACAATTGAAATTAATTACTAAAGTGATATCAATTTCTTTGAACTAGAGAGAAAGCCAGTTTTTACAAATATTATTGATTCCAGTCTATTACTGGTACTTATGTTATAAGCTCCAGAGACAAAATAGAACTGGCAAAATTTCAGCTCAGAAAACAAGATAGAGAAACTTTATATGTAATCCCTTTAATATATCATCATCATCGTTTAACGTCCACTTTCCATGCTAGCATGGGTTGGATGATTTGACAGAGGACTAGTGAACCAGATGGCTGCACCAGGCTTCAATGTGATCTGGCAGAGTTTCTACAGCTGGATGCCCTTCCTAACGCCAACCACTCTGAGAGTGTAGTGGGTGCTTTTACGTGCCACTAGCACGAGGGCCAGTCAGGCGGTACTGGCAACAGCCACGCTCAAGTGGTGTTTTTTACGTGCCACCTGCACAGGAGCCTGTCCAGCGGCACTAGCAACGACCTCGTCTCTGTGATCTTGCAGCCTTAATTATTAAGTTAGCATTAGTTTTGTTTACCAAGTGTCTAATGAATAAATAACAATTAGCTATATAGTTTTAAAGTATAAGATTATATTTTTAATTTTTTTTTTCCCCCTTTACTGCCTAATTATTTCTGGTTAGCTTTCTAATGCTCCAAGCTTTGAATATTAACACTAACATAAATGTTTATTATTCATAAACTTTAGCTATCTTCATCATTTTAATAGCAAATATTCCAATATTGAGAAATATTTCTGCCTGAAAATATTGAAAAATATTTCTACCCGAGAATATTAAAAATATTTCTACCTGACTTTGAACTCTAGTAATTTCACAAATATACAAAAACAAGACATGGAATATATCTCATATTCCAAATAACAGTCTAAAAGAAAGAATACAATTCCATTTATTTTAAAGATCAAATGAGACATCAGATTTTCCTGAAAATCATTATAATTCAGTCTAAAAATAAAACAAATCTAAATGTTACAAATACTGATTTCAAATTTTGGCACAAGGCCAGTAATTTCAGGGGTGTGGGTAAGTTGTTTACATCAACCCCCAAAGCTCAACTGGTACTTCTTTTATCAACCACAAAAAGATGAGAAGTAAAGTAGGCCTTGGAGGAATTTGAAAATGTTACAAATATTCAAGAATAGATGCTTATTTCAACTACCGAATTTATTCAGCAGTAATAATTTTATCATCTGTGGCCAAAACTACTTCTGTAGCAGTTACTGAACTTTCAGCTGGTTGAAAATTTACTCTTATATCTTCAGTAGGCAGAGTCTGTGAATTACCATCACCATTTACAGAACACAGTTCCAATGGTTGCACCATCAATAGAGTATGTCCTGCATTTCTTTGATCGGAACTTTCATCAGAGGCAATCTGTGATTGAGATGGTGGTAAATGCAAAGTAATTGTATGTGTTGATATTCCTTGTTTAGAAGATGTATTTATGGTTGCTTGCATCCCAGTAAGCATCTGAGAGTCTTGGGGAAGAGAATTGGTTGCAATAGCATAAATTAATTCTGCAGCAGTGAGATCTGTTGATACGAGATTATTCCCTGTTTGGGCCATTTTAATAATGTCATCTGCACTAAGACTTGAAACACTATTCTCTACAGGTACTAACTGAGTTTGTATTTCGCCATTACTAGGGTCGTTGACTTTTTGTAATATACTTTTATTATTACTGGAAGATAGAACTGTTGAATTAGTAGTTGTTTCAGTGGTGATGGTAGATGTTGTCGTTGATGTGGCGGTAGTTGTGGTGGTGGTGTTGTTGGTGCCTTCTTGGACATCAATCAACCCATACTTGTGATCACTGACATGATTAGTAAAACTGGTAGCATTCACAGTTCGGTAATTACAAATATCACAGTGATAAATTCCAGATGAATCTGGATGTTTATTTTTCATGTGAGTTTTTAAAGAAATAGCCTGGATGCACGAGTAAGAACAATATTGGCATTTGTATGGCCTCAATCCTGAGTGGCGCATTTTGTGACGGCGAAGTGAGTTGTGATCTCCAGTAGCATACTGACAAACATCGCACCTAAATAAAAAGAAAATATTGAGTATCATTGTTTTACAGTAAATGTAAAGGAAAATAAATCATTAAGGCTCACATAACTTTGAAATTATAAAAACAAAATTAAATAAACTATTCAATTTTTTTTACCAATGTCAATATCTGCTTAAATTTACACTTTCTGTTCTTTATAACATTTGAGATTTGAACTCAGACTGATTTCCTCTCTTAAAAATATGGTACAGGTATAACCATGTTCATTTTAATGAGTTTTATTTTTTTTTGCTGATAAAAAACATATTTATCTGTTAACTAGATATAAGAGGGTTTGGAAATAATATGAGGTTTCCGTAAGAACCAGTCCCCACTGAATACAGGCAGAGCAATACAAACGAATAACTATAAATGGCCTGAAAGTTTTTTGAGATTTAAAAGATTACTTACTTGAATGGTTTTTCCCCAGTGTGGATACGTAGATGTAATTGTAGCATAGCTTTACGTGCTGTTGAATGACCACAGTATGAACATACATATGGTTTGATCTTACTGTGGACAGCTTGTACATGTTTACTTAAACACTTCTGATTAGCAAAAGTCCGTTTACAAATGTCACACTGTTTAGTAGTATACCAACGATCAGCATCATTTGATTGATGTTCTGCATGGATCATTTGGTGGTTCCTCATTTGACTGAATTGCTTAAAGCCTTTCCAGCATATATCACATGTATACGGCCTCTGGTCACTATGAATTTCTTTATGAATCAGTAATTTGTGGGTAGTGTCTGTTTTGAACTCACAGTTCTCACATGCAAAAAGATCTGTATCAATGGAGTGACAGCGCCAAAGATGCATCCTAAGATGTTTCCAAAGAACAAATTCAACTGCACACATGTTACATTCAAAGAAAGACCTATTTGCATCTTTTTTGTGGCAAGCAATGTGAATCTTTAAACTTTGGTCTTTCTTAAACTTGGCAAAACAGCCTTGCAGATTACACTTAAGACTGTAGCCTTCTGTAAGAATATTAGTATCTTTGTTCTTTCTTTTCTTTTTACCTAAATAATAATCATCTTTCAGAGCTTTTGGTGGACGAATTTTTCTACGACTCCGTCCTTTGCGTGAATACCATTCACTATTTTCATCTTCCTCCCAGTCCTTGTCTGAAACAGGTGAAGAGGATCTCTGAGGTAATGGATTTTTCCGTTTTCTACCTGGCTTTTTTTTGGTAGACATAACTTGTGTTCCAACACTGACTCTATTAACTGTTTCTCCAGTTAATTGATTGTCTTCATTTTGTGGCAAAATATTGTGGACTTGTACTATATGAGATTTACATTCTTCAATACTGTTAAACCCAATTCTACATTGGCCACACAGAAACAATTCTTTCGTAAGAACATCATCCCCTTCAATATTAGGTTCAGAAAAGTCGTCAGAAGCAGCAACAGAAAACTGACTAATTGCTTGTGAATTAATTTCAGATTCATTAACAAAAGTCAAAGAGTCTTCAACAGTTGTTGTAGCTTCCAGTGGAATGTAAGATGGTACAATATTTCCAGTTGATAAGATATCATTATGAGTTGGAATCATTTGTGGTTCATTTAAAGAACCTTGAGTGAAAATAACTTGTTGATGATTTGAGGCTAACTCTATCAATGACCCAGCATCAGATTTTTCAATCAAAGAAACAGAGTCTACATCTGACAATGACGATGCTTCTTGAGAAACAGCTACAGACTGAGTCTTAGACAGATCAGGTATTGTCTCTTCCTCAACAGTGACATCACCTGAAGAACTTTCTGCTTGTTCAATATCATGCATATTTGAAATCGTACTTAATTTGGAAGGAGTTGTCTTGATGTGCACATTACGAACATGTATACCAATCTCTTGAGGCTGGTTGCAAGAGAAAGTACAGAAACGGCATTTGTATGTAGTAACAACATCCATATAATCAGTAAGATTAACATCAGTAAATCTGTCGACTGTTGAAGCCATTTTCTTTCTTTTGGAGTTTGTTTTTCAGGAAAGCTAAGTTTAATGTTGCATCTAGATAAACAAGAAGGATAAAAAGATATGTTTATTAATTATACGATAACTTCAAAAACAAAGCAGGGTGGAATATAAATACAATTCTCTTTTCCACAAATACACATTTCTGAAAATGATAATATATAAAATAATTTAAGAAAAATTACTAGGTTGAGGAAAAAGTTTTTTGCGCCATATTAAAATAATGATTTTTTAATGCAAGAATTTATTCAAAATCAACAACAACTATTCTTCAAAATAAAGACCCTCATTTTCCACGACCTTCTGCCAATGATCTGCAAGCTTTCGGATTTGGTTGAAGTACCAATTCTTTGGCTTTGAAGCGAAAAATTCTTGACAAGCTTCTTCACCTCTATCGAATGACCCAAATCGGTGACCTTTCATAAAGAGCTGCATTGATCGGAAGAGACCGTAGTCAGATGGAGCATTATCTGGACTATAGGCAGGATGTAGCAGAACTTCCATACTGATCAATTCTTCAATCTTGTTGTTGGTCTTTCTGGCGGTATGCGGCTTTGCAGTGTCTTGTTGAAACAAAGCACATTTTCAATGAACAAGTCTTGGGTACTTTTCAACAGTGAGTCACCATTGAACATGACGTGAACTGAATGAACACACACACCACAAAAATATATAAAAAAGGATGTTAGTGGAACATGGTGGTGGTAGTAACAATATAGAAAACATAGAGAGAGAAGAGAAAATGTATCTTGAGCCAAGTGATATATTGCTGGTGAGAATTTGCTAACAAAATTTCTACTAGACTGGACATAATTAGTTATTAATCAATGAGTCATTAAACCTAAATTTATGAGATACAGAAATTTGAGTTGTAAGGTTCATGCCTTTCCTAAAGACAGAAGTGAAGATGAATAGCTATAATGGGATTCACTAAGAGCTTCTACAATGTCTGTTAAAAACGTGAAATTTTGGAGAAATTGGAAAGCTAAAGTTTTGCGTCTCTGATGTATTTGATTTTTATTTTTAAATCTTAAATTAGACTAGATGGTTCACCTTAATCAGTGGTTCTTTACCTTTTTTTGTGTAGCCCCTTCCCTTCCCTTTTCATGACTAAACTAATTTAATATGGATAATTATTTAGAAATTTTACTCTAAAATGGATTGCATAAGCTTTTAACAGTGAAATAATAGAATATTAATAAAAACAGAGTTGTGAATTTACTTTACACATTGCAAGTTAATAACTTCCCTGTGCCTGATGAGATCTTATTTTATTTTAATAACCATTGCTAGTTTTATTATGTATAATATATTAACTACTACAGATAAAATTTAGTATGTTGTGTAACCTCACTGGGGGCAGTACAACCTACATTGAGAACTTGATCTAAGTGAAGGCTTACCAGTAGTGGTCTACTTAATAGCACCACTTTAACCCTTTTGCATCTAAACCAGCCACAACAGGCCCAAATTTTCAACCTGTTTTATGTTCAAACCAGCCAGATCTGGCCTCTCACACCTATCCTACAATGTCATTCTAAAAAAAAAATAACATCACTGAAATCTTGAAGCTAGGAGATAATGTATGATTAATACAAAACAATGTGAATAAATAAGCATTACATTTGACAGAGTAATCTGAATGCTAAAGAGTTAAGGGAATTTTATTAAAAATTTCGTTTCTGCTGATATAAAACTGAAATTAAGATATTCATTTGGCAATCAAGAGGTCCTTAGGTAAGTGTCATTTACAATAGCTTCAGGTCAATCAAAGCATTGTGAGTAAAACTGGCTAGACAGAAACTGTATGGAAGCCCATAAGATGGATAATATTTGTCATTCAAAACCCTAGCCCTCTCATAAGCTGGGTCATGCTGATTCTGTCCTTTTCATTAAGGGTACATGGGTCTGCAGAACACTCAAAACAATTTACATAATTTAATGATTAGGTAAATAACTGAAAAATCATGAATTCTGCCATCTATTTGATTGTATTACATTAAATATGCTGTTTCTCCACTCAATTATGACCTTCATATAAAAGGACTCCTTGGAAAATCCCCACACAATAACTGTTCACTCAAAATCTTTATATCTCAGTGACTTCGTATTTCAGGTAAAAATTTTGCTTCTCTGAGATCTTATACATCAAAACATGTTCAGGTATTACCATATGGACTAAGGTTATTACCACATGGCCCCACTGAATGTCACATTCAAACTAAATGTGGATTTCGAAGTTGCCTCCCTTGCTTTTCTTGATCTGAGTTCATTAGAAAAGCCCAGGTCTTTTTTCCTGTTTGGTAAGAGTGTAATTTTTAATTCATAGAAAATACATTAATCCACATTTGACTATATATTCTTCAGGTAATAGATGTGATTTGAATAGAAGTTCATTTTTCTCAAAGATCACCTTCACTCAAATCACATTTATCTGAAGAATGCTTTATTCAGTATGTAAAAAAGGAAAGAGAAAATATTTCGGATCCTTTTGGTTTGACGGGCAACATTTTTCATTTATGTTTTTGGTACCGAAACACTTTCAAACTTCTATACTTGTATATTTTGTGTTATAGAACAGATAAAAATTTTTGTATTCGAAGTTATTTCATGTAAAAAGTTGTCGTATTTCGGTAATTTCAACCAATCACTGACATCTATTGAGGTGAAAACAATTACTTCCGTAGAATGTAAACAACATATTCTAACGGTGTTATGGGATCTTTTCCCTTGAATAAAATTAGTGCCGTTGTTTGTCAACAACAACTATCGGCGGTACTGTTATTTATAACATCGTTCGTGCGTTTGTACTGGTTTTAGCTTTAGGGTTTTAGGGTTAGGGTTCCGGTTTTAGAGTTAAAGTTAGTTTTAGGGTTACGGTTAGGGTTATGATTATTTTTGCCATAACCTCACTCATAACCTAACCCTAAAACCCTAACCCTAACTCTAAAACCCGAACCCTAACCCAAATGCACGAACGATGTTAGAAATAACTACCACCGATAGTTGTTGTTGACAAACAACGGCACAAATTTTATTCAAGGGAAAAGATCCCATAACACCGTTAGAATATACTGTTTACATTCTACTGCAGTAATTGTTTTCACCTCAATAGACGTCAGTGATTGGTTGAAATTACACGAATACGACAACTTTAACATGAAATAACTTATTAAGAACTAATTTTTGTTAAGAAGGCTAAGAGAAAAAGATGTTTTATATGACACATTCTACCAGTATCCCAAGTTTGAAAGTGTTTCGTTAAGAAAACAAGTGTTACCCATCAAACCAAAAAGATCCAATATTTCTATCTACTATATTGTAATTAATATATTCCCTCTGAACAACATATTGAGTACTCCCACGTTTGTGAAACTACTTACAAATTATCATCCCACACACACACACAGGGTGGCTGACAATTTGATTTTGAAAACTTTCTTATTGCAGACACATCTAATTAAGTTTGGTGCAATTTTGTCCAGAATCTCAACCACAGTGACTCTGCCCTTGTGCAATTCAAAAGGAATTTTCAACCCAGCAGTAGATAACACCTTTGGACATAACAAACAGCAACACTTCAGTGGTCCTGTTGGAGCAGCATACATGTAAGCCTCCTGATAAGTGACCTTTTATGGATGGCAAAACCAGCCTTTGAAGGAGTACTGCAACTACAGATAGAACAGGTGAGATTATCTCTGAACCCTCAACTATAAAGAAATTCCACAGAGTAACTTTCAGGCATTACATTTCATTAGTTGGTGGACAATGATTTTTTCTCCAATTAATAGCAGTTCTTCTTAATACAGACTGCCATTTGCTTCTGTTCAGTGCAAGAATTTCCCATGTAATGAAGCTAATGTTCAAGGACTTAGGATAGTCTTTTGTGACATCATGAAATCTTTTATGGTTTGTGCTGGAGAAACCAAAAACTAATTCACTATAAGTTACTGTTTCAGAAGCTTACAATCATGAAGATGGATTGTTTGACCAACACATAGCACGTACTTGAGCAGATGAGCTTCTATATAGTGATGTTTAATGTACACCTTAGACATTGCCGATGAAATCTTTTCAGTATTTTGAAGTGTTGTTGATACAGGGTTTATGTTTCAGAGAGTATAGTAAGGGTGTGATGATGAAAATACCATAAAAGTACCATAGATGCAAAGCTTGGTGAAAAGTTTCACGTCTCTGTCTAACCCAGAATAATTTCTCCAGTATCTCAAATGCAACTGAAGCTTGTTCAATCCTCAAGTTTTCATTATTTAGAAATCCATCCCTAGAGACTGAGCTGCAAAAATACACAAAAAAGGAATCCACTCATCAAGCGTGGGCCCCTTGGATAAGTATATTTGGTTCGATGTAGGTCTCTCCTGGAACAGGAGTAAACATCACCTTGGATTATCCAGCAAACACACAAATATATATACATGAGGTAAACACAAGATGTAATTTACATCATTTGTTCCTCACATACGTTTCATAATTGTTATTTGCATCCACAGTTCTGATTGTGTTTCAAGTGCAACTGGATGCACTAATTCTTCATCAGTTATCAACCAGAAGGTATTACTCAGTTTCGCACCATATATATATATTACGGAGATGCACTTGCATAGCAAGTGACCTGATCTGAGATCGTGTGCTGGAACGAAAACAATTGCAGCGTGGAAAGTGTTTATAAGCCATTTAAAATAACACACAAAATCCGTTAGATTCACTTCAACATTTAAATTTAATTTGTCAAAATATTTTCGTCGCTTTGAGACCGCGACCTGTTCACTGACAAAATTCTGTGCTGCACAGAACGGATTTTGTGTGTTATTTTAAATGGCTTATAAACACCTTCCACGCTGCAATTGTATATAT
>NC_068985.1:16517122-16538484 GCF_001194135.2 Octopus bimaculoides
ATATATATATATATATATATATATATATAAATTGGCACATAAAAAGCACCCACTACACTCTGAGTGGTTGGCATTAGGAAGGGCATCCAGCTGTAGAAACTTTGCCAGATCAGATTGGAGCCTGGTGCAGTCTTCTGGCTCGCCAGCCCTCAGTCAAACCGTCTAACCCATGCCAGCATGGAAAGCGGACATTAAACGATGATGACGGTGACACACACACATATATATATATATATATACACATATACATAGTTGTCTTGAGAGAGTCATGATACCAATATTAATAACACATGCACAGGTTCAATTCTACTTCTTTAATAATGTCAATTGGTTAAATATCTATCCAAGTCAACAAAATTTGTTTCAATACATGAACTCACATCAAGAATCTTGCCAAATCAAATACAATATATATATATATATATATATATATATATATATAACAAGTTTCTGTACATTGCCCATTTACCAAAGACTATGGTGGAAGACTCTTGTCCAAGCGGACACGAAATGGGAGTGAACTTCTTAACTACATAGCTAATACTAATATGTATGAGATGCTTGGACTAATATATATTAGTTTAAAGCAGTGATGCTATGAAGTATCCTTCATTAAAATTAGGCTGTGGAACTACATTCCTAATAAGCCAGTTTCAGTTTAGTGTTTAATACATTTGGTAGCACTTCATTATTAACCTGCATTTCAATGGAATTGCCAACATAGCTGTGTGGTTAAGAAACTTGCTTTGCAACTACATGGTTTCAGATTCAGTGCTACAGCACAGCACTTTGGGCAAGTGTCTTCTACTATAGTTCTGTGCCAACTATGCCTTGAGAGTGAATTTGGTAGATGGAAACTGTGTAAAAGCTTTGACAGTGTTGGTTTGTTTACAAGTCCATAACTATTCGGTTCGATAGAAAAGACCATTTAAATAAGTACCAGACTTTAAAAATATGCACTGGTGTTGATTTATCCAACTAAACCCTTCGTAGTGGTGCTGCAGCATCGCCACAATCAAACGTCCGAAATAAGTAAGATCAATCTTCACAATTTTGCCTTGATTTAATCATTCTTACAAATGTATTCAATGCAAAAATAATTCCAATGCCTTCAAAACCTTTAATGTATTATCCTTATCCATAGTCTCCAAATGAATTTTCCCGAAGTTATATGATACGGGTAAATATCCACATTTTAAAAACATGGTGAGCAGATATAGGCGCAGGAGTCGCTGTGTGGTAAGTAGCTTGCTTACCAACCGCATGGTTCCGGGTTCATTCCCACTGAGTGGCATCTTGGGCAAGTGCCTTCTACTATAGCCACGGGCAGACCAAAGCCTTGTGAGTGGATTTGGTAGACGGAAACTGAAAGAAGCCTGTCGTATATATGTATGTGTGTCTGTGTTCGTCCCCCAACATCGCTTGACAACCGATGGTGGTGTGTTTACGTCCCCGTAACTTAGCGGTTCGGCAAAAGAGACTGATAGGATAAGTACTAGGCTTACAAAGAATAAGTCCTGGGGTCGATTAGCTCGACTAAAAGGCGGTGCTCCAGCATGGCCACAGTCAAATGACTGAAACAAGAGATATAACACCAATTTAGCAATTGTACTCGCAGAATACTTGAAAGTATTTTATGACAGATCCCTAGTTTCTTACCATAGTTCAGACCTTCAAGTTTTATAGACTTGGAGAACCAAATTATAACATTGAATATACCGATTCGGCAATCTTTCGTTTTGACTCGTCAGATGTTTACATTTCTGCGAGTCATATCGAAACATCGAAACATTTCATATCGAAAATTCTAGGCGATTCTGGAGTTTAACATTTCGCTTTATTACAATTCCAAGTACGTAAATAATGTCCTTCACTAACAACTTCACAGAAACATCAACCCAGAAGAACTTTAGAACCTTCGGAAGGATGAAACGCGAAGTCGATCTCGGCGAGATCCAGCGCTGGACATGGAAGAAATAACAGCAAATTCTCACAAATAACACTTTACCACCTTAAATACATAAGGACAAATCGAACAATGGGCAATACTTTATGAACCCAAAAGAAAATACTAACAGAAACCAGAATACCATACACTAACATCGATCATTGCATTTTCTAAAAATAAATAAATAAATAAGGCCCGTTTCAAATGATATTTAATCATGTTTTAAGTATAAAACGTAATTGTATTCAGCAAGGGTGGTATTGATTCAATGACAGTTATATGCAGATCTTTTTGTTAGTTACCTATACAAGATTTAAAAATGTGTTTATTATGGAAGGCTAGTGTGTGGCATTATTCTGTAGTAATGCCCTTATATAAATATAAATGAATAAATATACAAGATTTATCTGGAATCACTGCTATACTGAATTAAATAGTTCTATCCTTAATAAGCATATCTTAATAAACACGATTAAAATTTATTTGAAATATGCTTCTTTAGAAAATTTAATGACGTTCATATTGGTATTTTTACCCTATTATTCCTGGCTTTGTTTGTATTTACTTTTGGCCAAAATGCAAAGGATCACCGGACGATGTAATCTGAGATATGCAAAAAGACGAGATGGTCACAGATGGAACGCTTTTAATTATAGACTTGCTTAATCTAAAAAATTAGTTTGCTTTTTTTAAAAAAAAAAAGATGTTTTTAAAGGCGACACAAGTCAAATAAATCTGAAAGCGTTACTTCGTTGGTTTTAGTTTAAAATATATTTAAAATCCTGAAAGCCATCTATTGTGTTAAATTCTTCATTTGCAGAGCGCTTTATCAGTAATCATATTTAAAAGAATACTCTTAGAATTCAGATTCTTTGGTGAATTACATTCATGTTGTGGTCAGTGGAACAAATTTAAAATCTCTATAGATTGCTGAACAATTCTATACACGCATGGTTTTCCTTAGAATGGATTGACATGTGCTTAGTAAATAGGATTTCAGTTATTCTTGAGGTAAAAGAATGTTGTTGCCATATTAAGAAAATCGATGTACAAATTATTATTCATTCATTTATGAGCATTTCAGGAATACCTGTTAAAAAGTTTTCATTATACATATGCAATTAATTCATGAAATTTAAATAATTTTCATGAGTATTTTGAATAAATTAATGTTACATCCAAGCACACGTTCAATAATATACTTTCTTCTTTTGCTTTTAAGAATAAGATATTGTTAGAATAATGCTATAAATGAAAATTTTAAACGATATATTAAAACATCTGGTAAGAATTAAGAGATAGTTTAAAGAGATAAATACAAAAATTGAGACAAAATGAAAAACATAAGAAATTTCGAGCGGACAAGGATATCCTCTACGCCATATGTAATATCTGTGAACCGACGTGCAAGTCATTGTGTTTTCATAAATAATAATAATCATTGCAAAAAACAAGATGAAATATCATAAATATACTAACCTTGGAGATTAATGTAATGTAAATTTTAAGAAACTGTGCTGTTTAATTCATCAAAATATTACGATTTAAACATATTTTAGTGAGAAAAAGCGCTAGAGGCTAAGCTTCAATGTAGCAGTAAATACAACAGAGGGAAACAATAGGTTTATAATTGAAGTGACCAAGGGAAGTAACTTGTGTGTGTCAGAGAAGTAGCGTTTGTCGTAGCAGACGATTTATTTCTGAGAAATATGACTGAGACATGGGCAGCAGTTGGAATTGGCCAAATGGAAGATTTACCTGTTCATGTAGCAGTAGAAGAATTAATACGTATGGTATTTCTAGAACAAAAGCAACAATTTGTAAGAGATAAATCTTCAATTACCCTTGATATAAAATCATGCAAAACTGGAAATGATAGCACTCAACAAGAATTATTTAAAATTAAATTATATTGTATCAGCGGTGTTTCAGACATTTCTATGTATCTTAAGGACGGATTAATCAAAACATTGCAATTCTTAGTAGAAAGAATGCAATCCTTTATTAAAAATGAAAGTCACTTATGTCAAATTGAAAAGTGTCATTTGAGTGACAACCATGCTTTGCAAAGGAATTATTTTTTTATTAAAAATCCTCAAAATAAAACCACTGACTTAAGTGAAATTACTCAAAGTATCAACAAAGTCCTTCAAAGTCAAGCTACATGGTATTTGAGAATCTACCAAAATCATGTACATATGCTGAGTGAATGTAGCAAAATTCTTGATTATCTGAAAAAATTAAGAATTCTAAACCCATCAGATGAATTCAAGTATAAATTAAAAGTATCAGGTATTAAATGCAATCCTGATTTATCTGCTAATAACTATATTGAACTGTGTAATAAAAGAATACTCACTGGTTTCCATCAAAATACTAAAACTGGTAAGATAGATGATATTTCAGGAAAGACTTTCATAGGTACTACAACATCTTTAACTATTTCTACCAAGGAAAATATTTATCGGAATATCTTTACTTTGACTTGTCTTGGTTTTCTTTTCCCACTTGCAGAAGAAGATGCTGGAGAAAAACAGCATTTAATTGAATTTTTCTCCTTTGGTCCCTATGGCGAACCCTTAAAACTTCCACATACAATTTTAAATTTTATTTCATGGGAGAAATACAATCTAAAAGCTTTGCTAAATAATCCCTTTGAAAATACAAGCAGTTCTTTACGGCCAGAAGTATGTCTTATTACACAACTAACAAATGGAAATACTTTGAAATGTCAAAAGTTTTGTGTTGTTATTTATATAATATTTGACAATACTGATAAAAGAGATGCGATGAGCTTACATGTTCTTGGATATCTACATAACAACTTGAAGTCTATTTTTGACACCAATGAAAGAAATGTAAGAATAGCAATAGAAAGTTTCACAAATCTTGTCTTTCATACAAATACTTCAAATCATGAAAATACAAATGAAGACAGTTTTTCAAGTGTTAGTGAATCGATTGCAAACATCGTTCGAAGATCTACAAATGATGAATTTCGAGAAAGCTGTTTTCATACCATGAAATCTAGTTCAGTGCAAGAAATGAAAACTACAATAACAAAAAGGTTGAAAAAGCTTTGAATATTCTTAATTAAAACTTATTAAAAAAATTGAGTTTCTCCAATTTTATTTATCAAACAAATATTTCAGCATTAAAATATTCCTATAGAATTAAATTGTGCTCTCATTAAAAAAATTTTCTTGAATATAACTATTTGGGATGCATCCTGTGACTTGTATAATTTGGGAGTGTCAGCTTAGACTATCTGGTCATGTTGCTTAATTTTTCAAGTTGTATCTTGCATACTGTGTTCTCTTCTCTGAGGATCCAGCTGGGAAAACAACTTGTGTTGGTCAACTATAAGCCTCGTGGCCACAACTGATGCTGAAATGTTTCATTAAGATGGAGACTGGGACACTGCTCAGGATGACCCGAGCAGATACCAATAAATGCTGGATACAGTGATGTATGGCCTCTATACCTGACCTGATAACTACTTGATACAGTTTACATCAACAATTCTATTGTAATTACTAAAAGACAATAAGTAATATTAAATATTTCAGCTTTGTGTCACAGTGCCATTGCAGACTATTGACTTTCAAAAACTGTTACACAAGCCCACGAAGAAGCTTCCATGTGGTCCCTCATCTCACTAGAAATAGCAACCAAATTTCTTTCATATTATACTTTCCAAGAGAAAAGACACAGGCTAGTATTTTAATCATATGTCTTGAATTCTATAATTCCAACAATTAATTGCTTATTTGGTAATTTGGATAATAATGTAACTGAAATAGCTATTATATCTTCATTAACATATTATACAGAAACTCAACAGTCCAGCACTACACGCTAACAAAATACTCATCAGCTAATAGCATTGATGTTTCATTGAGGTGCCTATCTATAGCGAGATGAAATAAGTTTGTAATAGATGTCTTTGTCAATTACAGAACACAGTTAGAATTTTCTAAATGTCATGTTTGGAGACTCCGTTAGCTTCAATTTACAATGTATTTATCAAAAGATACAATTACTAGCATTTAAAAAGTAATTTTAAAAGCAATAAAAGAGATACTTACAAATATACATACATTTAGAACATCTCTTTTCAATACTAAAGAATGTTTGTGTTACCATATTGTTTCTGTCTTCCCGTTTCTTCATAACACTATACTGAATCAATTATCTATGCTGTTAATAATAGTGTGTTTATTGTATATATACAATATGTGTATGTATCAGATTGGGATATATAAACACTTAAGAATAAATAAAACCATTCAACTTGCTTTATTTCATGGCATCATCCAACACACTTATCTGTATACAATTTCAAATTTTATATAAATATTGATTTACTATTTTAAACAAGGCCATAAACTTGGTGAGAATAGATGATTATATCGACCACCCTAGTACTTGACTGATACTTATTTTATCAACCTAAGAAGGAACCCAGCAGGATTTTAATTCAGAATGTAAAAAGCTGTAACTGAATACCTCAAGCTATTTTGTCAGAGGAGTGCCATAGAACAATGTTATGACTCAGCAGGATTACCTTACAATGTAATCTGGGATCATGGTAGAAGCCATTTTATTTATGTCACCAATGCTTTTAGCAAAGAGTTGACTATTCCATCATACCTTTAGAAAGTAGGGTCTTTCTATGCAGAACTTGTCCAGGCAAGAACTTCTAATCTATCTAAAATATGGCAATCATTGTAGAAGGAAAGAGGTAATTCTTTCCTTTTTCTGGCTAGTATACATTAATCTAGTATTTAACATTTCCTTTTCAGAATAACTGTTTTCACAATAGATCCTATTCGCAAGTGAGAGACTGCTTTTTAAGATGACATTTTAAAACAGCTAATTTTGTCAGCTATTGAAAATGTTATGATAATGCATAAGCACTTTTATTACTGATCCTGAAAAAGAAATTGTTTAATGTCCATTATGCTCAAAACTCACATATAAAGTACATTAAACATCACAGTTAGCTAAAAATAGTTTAATTTTGAAGTTATAATGGTTATAATAGGAGTAAAAATTGCATTTCAAAAACTGACCTTCCTCTTCAAAGCCAGCTCCTGACAGTTGCTAACTCTCTACAAGTCTGAAGTGAGATCCCCAAAAGAATACTGTTCATTTGATTCACTGCTACTGTTGCCATTGAACACAAACATCCTAGACTGGTTTGCACAGAGTCACTCACCTACTCACTCCAAACTTTGATCCACAGACATGCTCTTTGCTTTTATCTTTTTTATTGTTACCAATGGCCTCTTCTCTTTGGAGCAAGCTGATCTCAAGCTCCCTCCCTTTACATTCACGACTCAACATGTTAGGCCCAACATGACTCAACCTGTTAGACCCAACACTTGAAAGGTACTTTTTATGTGCCAGTTATGTGACACCAGCATCAGCCACAAATATTTCACTTGGCTTGATAGGCCTTCTTAAGCACAGCATATCACCAAAAGTCTCAGTCACTAGTTATTGTCTCTGAGGTCCAAATTTCGAAGATTATGCTTCACCACTTTATCTCATGTCTTCCTGGGTCTACCTCTTCCACAGTTAGAGATCAGCACTTCATTATACAGCTTTCCTCGCCCATACACATCAGATGACCATATCAGCATAGTCGTCTCTTTTGCACACCATATGCCTCTTATGCCCAACTTTTCTCTCAAGATGCTTACACTGTTGTACATGCACACTAATATTGCACATCCTGCAAAGCATACTAGCTTCGTTCTTTCAAGCCTATGCATGTCCTCAGCTATCAAAGCCCATGTTCCACTGCCATGTAGCATAGCTATTTGCACACAGACATTATACAATCTGCCTTTCACTCTGAGGGAGAGGCCCTTTGTTGCCAGCAGAGGTAGGAGCTCTCTGAACTTTGCCCAGCCGATTCTTATTCTCACAGCCAAGCTCTCAGAGCATCCACTTCTGCTACTAACTTGGTCACCTCTAACTTACCCCACTAGCAGCTGATGGAGTCTATTTTCTGTGCTTATTGTACCCGTGTATCTTCCACACACAAAAACTATTTTCCCTGTTAACCTTCCTGATATTGCTGCACCGCTTATGTTCATAGCTTAGTGGGCACATCTTATGGATTTTCTACCTACATCTTTTCTCCAGATCAAGTAGGGCCATCTACCTGAAGGGATTTGTCTGCCTTCCTACCTACTTACTAAGACTTTGGTTTTTGCTAGGTTAACTCTAAGGCCCTTCAATTCTAGACCTTGCTTCCATACCTGAAACTTCTTTAGTTCTGGTAGTGATTATATGTATATATATATATATATATATATAGACTGGAGTCTGGTGCACCTTCCAGTGTGCCAGCCCAGTCAAATAGTCCAACCCATGAACCCATGCCAACATGCACAATGGACATTAAATGATGATGATGGGCTTCTTTCAGTGTCTGTCCACCATATCCACTCACAAGGCTTTGGGCTACAGCAGAAGACACTTGGCCAAGATGCCACACAGTGGGACTGACCACATGGTTGGGAAGTAACCACAGAGTTACACTTACTCCTAATAGATGGAATACCCTTGATCACAAGTCTGCTCAATCTGGAACTAAACAACATTAATAAAACAAACAGGGAAATATATGACACATGTCTATAAAGAATAATAGTAACATGAAAGTGTCCTATTTCAGATTCTAAGTGATTCACCAAATTCACTTGTACAAAGGAATATCAAGCTGCACAAAGTTTTAAGTAATATGTAATATTTTTCAGCTGACTATAAACAAAATGCTTTTGCTTTATTCAATATTAAAAGTATTTTTTTTCTACTTGGTTTTTATTTTATCTGTTACTTATTTCAGTCATTAGTCTGCAGCCATGCTGGGGCACTGCCTTGAAGAATTTTAGTCAAACAAATTGACCCCAGTACTTTTTTATTTCTTTTAGACCGGATACTTATTTTATCAGTCTCTTCACTGAACCACTAAGTTACAGGGATGTAAACAAACACTGGTTGATAAGTGGTGGCGGAGGACACACACACACACACATATATATATATATATATATATATATATATATACGGCAGGCTTCAGTTTCCATCTACCAAATCCATTCACAAGATTTTGGTTGGTTTGAGCCCATAGTAAAAGGCACGTGCCCAAGGTGTGACACAGTGGGACTGAACCCAGAACCACATGGCTGGGAAGCAAACTTCTTACCACACAGCCATGCCTGCACCTATGATGTTAAAATATTTAATCTTGCTCAGCCAATATTTGAATGTTTGGAATTATTTATTATCAATACTATGTTATGTTTCTCATAATGTTGACAGATTCATTAAAATAAATGTATCAAACTTACTTAATAATGTTATATGTTAATATAATATAAAATAATATATTTAATATTTTAAACATTATTTAATTTAATAATATTTAATACATTAATTTATAGATTAAAAATCAATTGGAATAAAAACAGCAAAAAAAAAAAAATAGAAACAAAGTTTTATTTAATTTCGAAATAATTAAAAATCGTAAAATTTCCAAATATTTTTTGCTCAGTCATATTTTCCTTGTAGCCAATCAAAGCGAGAATATTTATTATTGCCAAACTTATACCAAGCTTCTTTAGACCATTTCCAAAATGCTGCCGTTTTTACACCTCCTTTTGAATAATCTTCCTTCCATAACTCTCCTTTAGTTTTAAATTCCATCTGTTTATGACGAGGTTTTAAGTTACACTCAACAAACAGACGACGATGCCTATAAACAAAATAACATCCTTTGCACCTGAGTTTTGGATACAGCTTCATTTTGTAAGTACGTTTTTGCTGCCAAGGGAATCCAGTAGTTGGCAGAATGGAAAACAAACTTGAATTATTAGACAAAAGACAGGATGGTGATTTTGAAATTAAAGGTCCACTACCAACATTAAAATTCTTTGTAGAAAAAGACTGGCTGCATGTTGACTTGGTACTTAAGGCTCGAAGAATTGTTTGGTTAGAATTTCCTGATATAATAGTCTTTTGAGTGATTCCATTGAATATAGATGAAAAGTTTCTATGAAAGTTCAATGAAGCTCTTAGTACGCAATTCATCTTGACATACCTGCAAAACAAAAGCAAAAAAAATAAATTTTTTTTTTGATATTGAACTGTATTTGTGACATGGAACACAATCACATCGCTTCACATCTATTTTTCCACACTTGCATGAATCAGACAAAATTTTGCTGAGATAGGTTTTCTACACTTTGATACTCTTCCTTTCACCAATCCTCATCTGTTTGCAGGCAAGACAATATTTTTCATGACCAAACATGTTCTTAATGGAAGACCAGAAACAAATAACATCACTTATATAATGGTAATGTTTGTATACAATCATCACATGCTGTCAAGACAAGAGTACACAAACATGCTTTAATCAACCTGGGGTAATAGGACACTTGCCAAGAGCCATGTAAAGGCACTAAATCCAAGCTTAAATACTGGTTGGAAAGCAAGCTTCTGTACTACACCCATGCTGGTCCACATAAAAAGCACCCAGTATACTCTGTAAAGTGGCTGATGTTAAGAAGGGCATCCAGCCATATAAACCAAACCAAATCAGACTAGAACCTGGTGCAGTACTCCAGTTTGCCAGCTCTGGTCAAACCATCAAATCCATGCCAGCATGGAAAACAGACATTAAATGATGATGATTTTAAAAAAAGAGGTTAAGTGGAAATCACAAGGAATCTGAATTAATGGACCAAATGTATTATATTATACTACAAAGTACAGGATTTAAAAACATCTTGGATTAACTTCCTCTGTCATTCCTAGACAGTTAACATACTTCCTACAAGAATAATCTGTATCTTTTTACAATAAAAAATGTTTCAAACAAAGAAATATAGAGCAGGGTGTTGCTCAGTAATAGATATTTTTTTGAATGAGAATTTGAGTTTGTATCCTTTTAAATCCCGAAGATTGATTGAGCCAATGGGGAAACTTCTGTGTGGTGTGCAAACCTGAAAAAATACCAGTCAAATTTCCCTCTAATTTCTTCTGTCTTGCAAAAAGGGAAGAACATTATTTGATGTGTCTTAAATACTGCAAAAAATACTGGATGCTCAAGGTTGGAAAATCTTAGATCACAGGTCTGCTGACCTGTGAATACACTAAGACAACACACCACCAAGGTTTATTTATTTGCATGCAACAATAAATTCTGGAAGAATCACTGATGGCAAATTTCTTCTCACACTAGAGACCAATATGTAAATTTTTTTGTTTTTCCGATGTTACAATTTTTTTTTTTTTGCTAAATGGATGGCTATTTAACAGTTGTTAACTATTTAACAGTTGTTGCTTAACCTCCAGTTAACCTGTGATCAAAATTAGTCAAGATATAACCATCTTGTGTTGTTAAATGTATCTACTATCCAATGTGTCCTTTCTTTTTAATGATGATGGGGTTTGATTTGAGGGAGACTTGGCTGCTATTTATAGCAGGTCTGTTGACTTGAGTTTTCACAACCGTTGAATGTAGAAATGTACCCCTTACTTATCCTGTTGCAGTGTGATTGAGGTCTTTATCTGGAAATTCTCCTTTGACTGGATTACACAAACCCATTAACTACATAATGAATTTGAGGATACATTTTTACCAATTTGAGTATCTATACTTATCTACGAAAGTTTTTCCAACACCCGATATCAATGCCAATTTCAATTCTTTTAATTTTACTAATACTTTCTCACTCATGAGGTGTGTCAAACACAATAGAGAATATTTATCAATCAAATGGGGAAGCTGAAAGAAGGAAACGACACATGCAAAAACATTTAAAATTTTATGAGTGCATAAGAAAAAATACTAAGACTATTGCATAATTGGTTAATGCTTACAAATATTAACCGTATAATTTAATTCTTTGTGAAGATGATGAAATGAGGAAAGAAATTAGTGCGATGGTCGCATAAATCGGTCAAACCGGGTCAAACGCTTTAGTTTGACCCATACATTTAGATTCTGCATATTGGTACACTCGGCACAACTATATGCCGGTTTATTAATCCTATTAAGTTATATCAAAAGAAAAAGTCTGGAATTATTTTCAGCTTAAGTAGAATCGTAATTAGGTGGGAGAAGGTTTAAACTGTGTAATTTATCAGGAATACTGTACCATTTTCTTTTTCAACAAATCAATTAAATAAAAACACTTGGAATTAATTTTTAAAAATTCAACTTCCTAAAAGAATAATACTCCATAATATACAGCGAATTTGTATGTGTCAAATATTTATATGTGTTATAATAATTAGAAATGAATATCTCATAAAATGTATTAAACAATAGTATTATAAATTAAATTAAATTATATAGAGATACAGTTTTATAAACATGAAAGGGACATTTGACTTCAAAGAAACATGAAAAACGGTGTAGGTCATATATTAGTGTAATATGAAGACGATAACGTGAGACAAAACAAAGCAATTTAAACACAGAAATTATTTGAAGAAGAAAAAGAATACTTTATACCATATGTGTTAATAAATGTAGGCTGTTAATTTTCTACAATATATACTTTTCTCAATACGAACTGAAGTGCGTAAGTCACATTTTAAAAAGAAACATGGTCTCACCAAGGGAGATAATCGTGTATGCACAGTAACTAACAAGGTCATAACAATAGGTCTTCAAAGATAACTGGAAAATACTCTTGTCAAGGAAAGATTTTCTATGTGGGCCCTCGATTTATTACAAAAAGCTATCAATATCCCAAATCACATACTGCTGTCTTAAAAAAAAATTGAGTATGTTAGATGATGTAATCTATTTGCAAAAAGAGAAATAATGACTTCCAACCTTGTACTGGGGATGAACAATCATTCTACAATAAAATGGGGCTGGGAAGAGGCGTGTTGTTAGTAACCTCCAGTCGATTTTCTTATTAAAAAGAATATAAATACCTTGTTTATTGTGTCAAGAAAACATGGAAAACATTATTTTCTTTTTCGTCGGAACTAAATGCTCTTTTGTAACAGTTAGGACATATTTGTTCAGATATTTATTATCTTGGAAGCTGATTTGATTAAGATTTGGATTTAGTTTGCTTCAATCACAAAATCTGCATTTTTTAAATGGAAGTAAAAAATCTGAAAATCGGTTTTATTTATGAAACAAACTTGATCCCAACATGTTGATTCAGAAGCCTTAAACCCCAACCAAATAAACTGAAGTATGTAAGTGTACCCTCCTTCGTATTGATTTATAGCCGACAGAATGGCTTATATTGAGTGGGCGGGGCGAGGGACGATAATATTGACCCCACCCCCAGTCCTTCATAAGTGTTTTATCGACCCTGGAAGGATAAAAAGCAATTTTAACTTGGACGGTATTCGAAATCAAAATGTAGAAGCGTAATTCTAATGATGAATGAGGCACAAAGCGAAGACTTTTGAGGGAAGAGAATAATCGCTTCATCCTCAGAAGGATAAAAGGCAAAATTGACCTCGATGGGAGTCGAATTGAGAACGTAAAGGGCCATAACACACTACCACAAGGCTTTCTGTCTGTCACTCGACCGATTTCCCCAAACAAGCATTATTCAATGAGAAAAGAAGCATGGTCATTCTTTACACAAGTGACCTTATCTTATCGCCCACCACTTGATATGAGAAAATAAACTGGTTTGATAGTTGAGCTCTGATAGGCTGTATGCAAATGAGTTCGTAACTGGGGTCCGGAACTCTCGTGGGAATAAAGACGAAGATGTTTTTTTAATTTTTTTTCCCACCTGGATGATTCAGTTAATTGCTGGTACCGAACTATATTATCCAAAACTTATCGACCCTTATCTCAGTTATCTATATTTTGATATCTGTGAACAAATGAATTTGGAACTCAGCCTCAAAACATTTGATAAATGCAGTGAAACGGCTCAGCTGTTCCTAATATTGGTTTCAAATTTTGGTGCATGTCCAGCAATTTCGGGGAGGAAGTAAATCAATTATGTCGACTCCAATGTTCAACTGGTAGTTATTTATTTTATCAACTCCGAAAGGATGGAAGGTAAAGTCGACCCCGGCGGCATTTGAACTCAGAACGTAAACTCGGAAGAAGTGCCGCTCAAGCATTTTTTTCCCGGTTCTGCCAGCTCGCTGCCTTAAAAATCTTCTTAATATTAATGGTTTCAAATTAGAAGTGGTGAGCTGGCAGAATCGTTAGCACGCCAAGCAAAATGTTTAGCGTCATTTCGTTCGTCTTTACGCTCTGAGTTCAAGTTCCGCCAAGGTCGACTTTGCCTTTAATCCTTTCGCGGTCGATAAAATAACTATCAGTTGAGCACTGGATCGATTTAATCGACTTAGCCCATTCCCCAAAATTGCTGGCCTTGTGCCAAAAATTGAAACTAATATTGGTTTCAAATTTTGGCACAATTTCGGAGGAGTGGGGCTAAGTCGATTAAATCGACTCCAGTGCTCAACTGGTACTTATTTTATCGACCTCGAAAGGATGAAAGGCACTATGCTTTTGCCGGTCGTGCTAACGATTCTGCCAGCTCGCCGCTTAGAGTCTCTTTGTTTTGGGGCGCTGTGCACTGAACTCATAGGGCGCCACTTCATAGCTAACATTTGCATTGTTCTCTTTGCTGGCAAGCCTTTACCCAGAAATTGACTTAAAAATTTCATGCATTTGCTGAACAGAACCCGTTCTCACCTCCTCTTCCACAGTCTTCACTCTACGCTATTGAGTACGTTATCTTGCACAAAAGGATAGAGATGCTCACTCAATGCAATTTTACAATCAACCAATGTGGCGACTACTGCACCATCTTTGTTCAGCAGTGACAAATGGTCGAAATAACGCAATGACACTTGCAAACGAAAGGCTGGGTGCTTTTTCATGTGTGTAAATTTATTTCTGCATTTACACTATATTACGGAACCTGGACTAATTTTTCGCTCGCCATGGAAATAAACTCTGAGTTTAGATGTAACTGGAAACATTACACCTAAAATGACCACTTCACGAAGACAAGCTGTAAGCAGTGAAGCCAGTCCGCACTGCTGACATTCTTTTAATTTGATGAAACCGAGAAGGTAATCTGATTATCAATTTGTTATGGTAACTACAGTTTTATAGTGAATAGCCTTCCTCGATTTCGAACATAGAATCTTTAAGCTTGACTGTCAAAACCGTTATATTTGGCAATGATGATCAGAGATAATTACCACTAGCGATTAATAATATATTTGGTAATGTTGGCTAGAGTTAATTTGGGATATATCCCTGAATTCTATTATAAATCTACTAACACTTTCCCAACCAATCATGTTTGATGCCACTTTTGGATAGGTGTTGATAGACAAAAAGAAAAGTTTGATTTTTATACTCAAAGTTCTCAGGGAATATTATAGAACTTTTTAGTGAGATTATAAAATCCCCGGAGTTCAACTCATTTATGCTGTAACCAGAAGCTATGACCTTCATTTATATGAAATCTTTCAGCTCATCTTTCAGCACATCTTTCAACAATTTCATTATTTCCTAATTTACACACAACAAATTGTATGTTTTCTGTTGTGTCTGGAGAGAGTCATTTTCTTATCGTGCCTATGTTATGTTTATTAAAATGATTAGTGTTATTAATAAATATTATTGAAGAAAATTCTGTCCTCTCAGCCTGCTTTTACTATTGATCATTCAACATATTAATTATAACACAGCAATAGTTTCTTTGAATGGGAAAGAAATTTCGTTAATTTTCTCCCTACCTGCCCAATCAAATATTTTTTCTCATATTTTAGATCGCATGCCTACATTGTTCGTATTCGTAGTATATTGCTTTATGCTAGTAAATTGTGAACTTGAACGCATTTTATTTTATTTATTTATTTATTTATTTTCGCATCTCATGAAGTTTATTATAAATTTACTTCTCTTTGGTTTACTGTCAAAATAAATTCAATCAATTGAATCGAAATTTAAACTGAACCTACCGTTTCGTTCATAATGGCAATACCAAGATAAGATAGTTGTGTTCAGAAAATTTTGACAGAAAGCTTATACGTGATTGATCCGTTCGATTATGATTTTACGAGGGAATGCTGAAAAGCTCCTGGCTTTAATTGTCACGAAAGGCCTGGTTGGAGGCTCAACCTTCCGAGTTCTTTTACAGGGCTTAGAAAAAATGAAGGACCGCTGCAATAAATGTGTGAATCTGAGAGAGGAATATGTTGTATTAAATCATAATTAACTAATCCTCCTGTATTTTCTTTTATTCAAAGCCAGGAACTTTTCAGCACCCCCTCGTAGTTTGGGATCACGAGTAAGCCACAACAGTTTCACGTAGTTGATTTATAAATCGACTAATCAGCATGAAGTTGTGATGTGATATGGCTTCTCGGATGATCTAAAATTCGCTCTCATTTTTTTTAATTACTTAAACAGTTTGGCGCCTAACTCGCAGGCAGACCACCTTGGTACTCAAGCAGACGACACCTCAGGCACGTGGGCAGACCACCTCGAGCAAGAGACGACTTCGGAACTCACGATGTATCACAGTTAGCCTTCAACAAGACATAGTGCCAGCAAAATAAATCATGTCCATCAATAAATATGTCAAAAGTTCGGAGTTTCTTCCTTTATAATGCACACCGCCAGCTAGACCATGCGACGACAAAACAGCACCAGCAAGCAACCACCACGTTGTTAGTAACCAAGCAACTGCGCGACAAGATTATCACCAATCGCAATAGAGAGCAGCGCAATATATTTGCTACTTAAGTCTTATAGATCTGAATAAAACTACATTAAAATAATGGTTTCAAATTTTGATTCAAAGCCAGTAATTTCAGGGGCAGGGTTTAGGCAATATCATCGACTCCAGTTCACGACTGGTACGTATTTTATTAACCCTGAAAGGTTGAAACACAAAGTCGATCTCGGCGACATTTGAATTCAGAGTTTAAAGCCAGAAATACTGCTTGGCATTTTGTCCGGTGCGGAACGGTTCTGCCTACACGCCACCTTCAAGCTATATTAAAATAATAATAACAATGTATTATAAACCTGTCTGACATACTTTAAAATAACATTGCACATTAGTGACATACACCAGTTGTCATTTGCAACAGCTGACGTACTGTAAACAATCAGCCCGGATCTCATGGTCCGCTCTGTTTAGTTTCACCAGGGTGCTCTTCCACACGGCTTTGTCAAAACGCAAGAATTTGCAAATTATTGAAGATACCCGTTGTGTATTTAACATCAACATTTCAGATACATTGCAGTTATAATACTACACACACACACACACACACACACACACACACACACACAGACGTGTGTGTGTGTGTGGTTCAACTTTACAGGAAACAAAAGACGAAGACTGGTGAAGGAATAACAAGCAGGTGTATTAGTTTAATACTCGGGAAGAATGGAAAAGTATTTGACCTTTCGAGCCTACTCTCTTCGATAGAAAAAATTAAGAGGAAAAAACGGAGAGAGAAAAAAATGTGTAGGGATTAAAGGTTCAACATGATGACATGGCTAGAAGTATATATATATATATATACCTCGTAGAATCTTTAATTTGATATATTTACATAAAAGTTCATCGGTACTCCGCAATCTGTCCATATTGTGCCAGGATTCATTAGAATCTAGGTACATCAACACGTAGGATGCCAGGACTGGCGAGGTACCATAACATTGAATTCACAGTGAAGTATCATGTGTTGGTAGTATACTGCAGGTATGTATATATGTAGGTACCAAATCCAATATAAACCATAGATCCGACTCAGAGTTGGTTCCAGATGTTGCATACGTATAAAAAGAACACAAATGAGATTTAAAATTTACTACAGCTGTTTGGGTAAAATTTTATTGATGCATTCATAGATTACATCATAACATAAATCCACCATCTTCAGGTGAAATTTTAAACAGGTATAAACAGGCAAGGTGAGCCCTTTTACCTTGCCTGTTTATACCTGCCTAAAATTTTACTTGAAGATGGTGGATTTATGCTTTAATGTAATCTATGAATACATCAATAAAATTCCGCCGAAACAATTGTAGTAAATTTTAATCCCCATTTGTGTTCCTATGGTGAATATGATATATATATATATATATATATATATATATATATATATATATATATATATATATATATATATATATATATATATCCAACGGCTGTGTGACTACTGGAATATCGTCATTATTATCACAAAGTAAAACCCTTTAATACTTTTATAATTGTAGGTTACGAGTGATGGATTTTGTCCAATACATACTAAAATATGTCAAAACACGTGGACAAAATTTCAATTCGCTGAACCAGAACCGGCACTTATACAGCCTATCATTATGAAATATGATAGGGTAGTCTTATTCAACGAATATAGTTAAAAAACTAAACTTTCAATAGGAATTCTAGGGAGTCATCTTATACACCGACTTTACAATATATCAGTTCTTTTGTAGTAGTAGTAGTAGTGGTGGTGTTGGTGTTAGTGGTGGTGGTGTTGGTGGTGGTGGTGATGATGATGTGGTGGTGGTGGTGGTAATGGTAGCGGCAGCCGTAAACCTTATTGAGTAGATATGTGATCAAATGTGATTTTAAGCACAATTTCACCAAAACACGATCCAATATGATTTGACCAAACGGTTACAAAGTTCGCTTTTTCAATCAAAAGGTCCCAGATTCGTTTACGTTGTGTGACATCTTGAGAAAGTGCCTTTCACTACAACCTCGAGCAGACGTAAAATTGGGGAGACGAGTGGATAGTGCATGTAAAGCTAAGGTTCGGTTTTGTCCATCTCTGTGTCACGCTGACTTGGCATGTGTATAACGTTAAAGGTAAGCTCTATCTGTGGAATATCCAGCCACATATACGGTAGTTCAACGAGTAGATAGTTTCAGCTGACCGAACAACGGAAAACTCATGATCGGATATTCCGGCAAAAATCCATTCATTCATAATGTGATTCGAAGGAGATTTAGTTAGTCCTAGAATGTTGAACGATTACATAGAGCTGTTGTTTAGCCCCATAAACTCCGATCGAACAGATCAACAATCAAAGTCATTCCAGCCATGACCATCTTATCTTTAGTGTAATGTCTCGAAATATCTTATCCAATGAGTCCTTTCCTTTTAAGACAATATGCTGTGATTTGAGGAAGATAGACTGACATTTCTAGTAGGTCGAGTGAACACGTTGAGATTCTGTCAATAGTAGTTATTGTTGTTTAGCCCTAGGTCACCCGTGATTGTGCAAGCCTATGATCAAAGGCGTTCCAGCAGTTGATTACCCGTTTTTTTTAAAGTATCTAAAACTACGTTACCAAATGTATGTTTTTTTAAAGATATTAGAGTGTAATTTGGGTTAATTTGGCTGCTAACTCTAACAGGCCGAATGAACGCGTGGAGGTAAGTCTCTTTGTAGTAGTATTAGTATTAGATGTCGATTAAATACTTATGTAAGGAAAATGAACAACCGACTTCTGATGAAACAGTAAAAGCGCTAAAGCTAATTGGATCACTACATTTTTTTTTTTTTTTGGCCACTGGAAAACGAATAAATAGTTTAACCACAGTATCTACATTTTGCAGCTAGGCTAAAATGTTTCCTAAAAAAACACCTCCTATGTCAATATTATAACTCATTTTATAAATTGAATAAAATAAACGCTGTGGAGTGCTTTTCTTAATTAATTATGTAAGTTGTCTCCCTTCTAACATGTAACTCTCCAGCTTTGTTAAACTTTAGTTGCCACGTTGGTTATTGACGACGTGTTCTATATTTCCGTCATTGCAGTATTTTATCACTTACACGTTGGCTTCCTTTGTCATTGGACTTATTTCAGTTTTTATACTTATTTAATATAGGATCAAGTTTTACAGTTCATAAGTTGAACACAACTGTAAGTATTTGTCTTCTGTAAGAATAATTTTATGCCAAAGAAAACAAAAACTAACCGGCTTGTCAAAAGTAGAGCTATCAATATGGCCGTTAAGATCACTTAATCCACTGATGTTTATTTCATCCTTTCGTCAATGATTGCTTTTATTATACACCCCTGCATCTTTACTATATTACATATATACTCTCTGTGAAATTTATTATGAAATTCTTACTTGTACTTTCAAGTTTGAGGAAGAAATCAGTTTATATAGATTAAAAATTATTATAATGGGCGTGGGTGTTTTGAATAAACAACTCGGCAATTTCAGATTATTATTTTAATTTAATAAGTATTTATCTGATAAATCGTGATTCTTTCATCTTCGTTTGTAACAGGTTCCGATATAAATTAATCTGAAAACATTGCATTTAAAAAACAGAGAGCCGAACTTGAATACTTTATAATATAATATAATATAATATAATATAATATAATATATATATATATATATATATATTTCTTCGAAAATGTCAGTGGAGAGATCTTTATCACCTTTCCCCTGTTATCTAATTAGTATTTTATTCATTTTTCTGGAATTATTTTTAATGGCTTCTTCTAATATTGTCCTTTTAGATTTGAACTCTTAAAAAAAAAATCTGAAGAACTTTTGGTATTTCCTTTCGAAACAAGTTAGGGAAAAGATCTCCCCCCCCCACCACCATAATTCCTTTCCGATCAGTTTGTTAAAATTTAATTTGAGTTTTACTGTATGAATGGTGTCTAAGAACTTAATTCTGTATACATATCATTATGCAGACCTTTCATATTTTTGGATCTAGTTCGTATTCATCATGACATTCTACGATATTGCAGATATAGTCACAAGTTACATCAGCTGTATCGAATTAACGCTTGAGATTTCAGTTTGTAAACCAATTTAATTCCAAATACTACACTTCAGTTTTCTGTCAGTTTTTATATCATATTCAATCATCAACGCCTGTAAAGGTTATAAAAGATTCTCTTCGGTACGGACAGATTCAATTAGTAATGCATTGGACACCACCTACTCTATCTCATTACTTAGCATACCCTATTAATTATTATTCTTGTTGTTACTATTCTTGTAATGCCCCATTACCTGTTGCTTTCGTGGCATATGATCACGATTATTATTACTGTAAGTAGTAGTGGTCGTTTTAGCTCTTTACGTTCAGAGTTCAAATGCCACCGAGGTCGACTTTATCTTTCGCCCTTTCGGGATCGATTGAATAAGTACCAGGTGTCGATGTAATCGACTTCTATTCCCCCTCGAAATTGCTGGCCTTGTGCCTAAATTATAATAATTATTAGTAGTAGTCACAGTGTTGTCGCCTCGCCGAAGATTGGGTCTTTGAATTCGCTTATTTCGTGTTAGCTAATAATTCACACCATCACCTTTCCTAATTATAATCTGAAATTCATAGGCTAACTCCCCCACCCATCCCCCC
>NC_068985.1:16538635-16544248 GCF_001194135.2 Octopus bimaculoides
TATATATATATATATATATATATTGCGTACGTGTTTGCTATATTTTATCTCACACTTGTATTAATAGCAAGTTCTTGGCGAACTATGTTAACAGGTGTCAATTTATCTAGTTGGAATTTCCTTACTTAAGCCGTTAGTTCCTTTCAGAAAGGGCCTAAGCCTCGCAAATTCTCATTTAACCTTTTATGATCTAGACTATATAAACCATTCTAACAAACCATTTGACATTTAACAGAAAATACCAATTTGGTTCATTTTTTTTCTTTTACAATTTATCTGCAACAATTAATGCTTCGTTGAATTTTTTTTTTCCCACTCGACAAAAGAGTTTACTAAACACGTTTCTAATATGATCTGTGAGACTTACCATACCTCTGTGTCTGATTTAACTGTCTCATCTTTGTCTCCCTTTACTACGTGTATTCATTACTAACCACCACAAGATATTCATTTGTCAAATGTCTTATCTTTTTTACAACCTGATAAATGTGTGGCTATAGCTGCCATAAATAAAATATAAAAGATAATCAGTATGAAATATGTGTCATGCATACAAAAGAAGCTGGATGTCAACAGCTGAGTCCAGTCACACCATTATTAAATGTTGATAGAATCTAAGAGATCTAAGAAATGTAGATAGATCGGGAAAATCGGTAGAGCATCGAAGATGTCTTGCGGTGTTTAGTTGCGTCCCTTTATGTGTTGAGCTCAAATCCATCCAAGATAAACATTACTTTTCTTCTAGAATCCATAAAATGGATAATAATCGTTTATTGGTGTTGATATAACTAGCTATTCCATCGTTCGTAAGTTTGTCATTTTGGTCTTACGTAACAGCAAGTACCCCGTCATGTGGCCTTGTTATTGAATGTTTTGAGTTTATGGATGTCTTAGTCACTTGAAGTGACACTTTTATATCGTTGGGAATTATCATTCCTTAGACTAGAAAAACGAGGTTCCTTATAATATTGAACCTTTTCTTTTTTTATTGGATTGGTTTAACGGAAGGAGTAGTATCCAAAGTCCTTGTAGACCTAATGCATCTGGAGTGATCGATACAATTAATATTACTCTTGACCATTCACAAGTTGGCAGCTGCAGGAAAGACATGTGCAGAGTGAATTACTGAAAGTTGATGTTCTGGAGTGAGGTAGGTAGCTAGTGCAGGGCTCGGGGTTGTAGATATAATATGGATGAAGAGACACAATCTGGTTGAGAGTGCTTAGATGACAGGAGACTAACCAGACCTGAAGAGCTGAGACCACTGTAGTAGCTATAGAAAGACAGACGGAGGGAGGGAGGGAAAAGAGACAGCTCACCTATGGGCCAGAGGTTAGTGAGTGACATCATCCCAATTTGATCTTTCTTTGGGTGCAATCTAAGATATCTGTGTAGCAGCAGTTCAGTTCCAGTCTGGGGCAGCACACCATTATGGGCCTTTGTAGAGAGTGAATAATATTTGAAGTCTGTAGTATTTTATTGCGCTGAAGAAGTCAGTCTTTGAGATGCTGTGTATTTACTAAGAAAGATCCTCAATGATACTGAAATCTAGTATTTGTAGCAACCTTGAAGGATCCAGCTGTGTGCTGTTCATGTTTAGGGGTTCATTAGACTATGAATGGTTATATAGCAATAAAGTTAGTCAAGATCAGTTTAATATACTAATATATAAAGTTACAGATGTTTTGTTAAACCCCTTCTAAAGACTTATAATGAAGCATAGAGATAGTCTACTTTGATATATAGTCACAGAAGGAGTAATGACTATAAACTGCAAAATCTACTTCTTGGAGGACAAATCACTTCAATCTGTCACACTTCTTATAAATACTTTCCAAAAGTAAATCTTCTGCTGAATATCAACTTCATTAGAACCACATGGAAGAGAATTGCTTTTCTCTTGAAAGTTACATATACAGGGGTTGGACAAAATAATGGAAACACCTTAAAATTTCAAACAAATTTATTTTAATATGGGGTAGGACTGCCTTTAGCAGTAATTACAGTTTGAATTCTATGAGATATGGATTCGTACAAAGTTTGAATTGTTTCCAAAGGAATTTTTGTCTATTCTTCAGCTAAAACAGTCTCCAGTTCTTGTAGTGATGATGGTGGAGGATATCAACTCCTTACTTGTTTTTCTAAAATGCACCATAAATGTTCAATAATATTGAGATCTGGGGACTGTAGTGGCCAGATAAGATGTTCAACTTCACAAGAATGTTCCTCGTGCCATTCAGTAACAACTTTAGCTGTGTGAATTGGTGTATTATCCTGAAAGATTGTGTTTCCCTCCGGAAACAGTTCCGCAACCATAGGATGAATTTGATCAGATAAAATGCTTAAATAGTCTTGACTATTAATTCTATCATGAAGGGAAACTATTGGGCCAGCAGATTTCCAAGATATAGCTCCCCAGATCATCACAGATCCTCCTCCATGTTTAACAGTTGGAAGAAAGCAGTCTGGGTCAAATGCTTCTTTTGGCTATCTCCTCACGTATACTTGGCTGGTGGTTGGAAATAAGGTAAAGGATGATTCATCTGAAAAAATAACGTTCTTCCACAGCTCTAGGGACCGATTCTGTAGGTTTTTACTTCACTTTAAATGCTTTGCAACATTTGTTTTTGAAAGTAGTGGTTTTCTGATTTCAGTCCTCCTGTGAAATCCGGCTTTGTGCAGCTCCCAGTTAACAGTTTTTGTGGAAACTGGGTTCTCGGGGTGGTCATTAAGCTCTGCAGTAATTTTGGGAGCTGTACTTTTGTGATCCTTTCTAACAATTTGCGTAAGAGACAGACAGTTCCTATCTGAAAGTTTTGGTTTTCTTCCGGAGTTTTGTTTCGACAAGGAGGATTTTTCCTTTCTCAAAAGCTGTCATTACTTTTGAGACAACACTTCTTGATACACCAAACATTTTGGCTGTTTTCGTTACACTAGCACCTGTCATATGAGCACCAACAATTTGACCTCTTTGAAAGTCCAATTGATCTGTCATTTTAATTACCTTTTTCTAATGATATCTGAAAAGAAACAGCAATTTTAGCAAAACATATTAAGGAATCCTAATAAGAAATCAAGAAAACATAAAAATAAGCAAGCTTTTGACAGTTTTATAGATATTTCAAAATTATAATGCTGTGATGCTAGGTGTTACCATTATTTTGTCCAACCCCTGTATGTATTTCAGCCATGAGAAGCTTTTGAGTGCTTTGACAGCCTAAAATATATCCAGCTATAGAATATTGTTCTTTTATAGCTATGAAATAGTTCTAACTGTTATTTTACCTTCTAAAAATACTTCAAATTACAACCTTCTTTCTTTCTGTATTTTATGCAAAGTAATTCCCAGAGATTATTGACCTTTAAGGGTTCATATATCTAATTAATAGTTTAATTTGGATCATATCTCTTTCTGGACCAATAACTGGTAAATATGTTTAGATCTCTCTATTATTGCTCCTTGCTTGTTTAACATCTGGTCTGTTTACCCTTAACATCTCCCAGGGAATCTGCATTACCTATAATTATAGAATGAAGAGGTAGTTTTTTTTTTTTTAAGTTTTGGAATGAAGGGATGCACTCATGGACTATTTCAGGGACTGGCTCAGACTGGTAGGAAGAAACCTCCTCAGATCAGAGAGCTTGCTCAAATGGTCTGCTAAAGGTACCCAAAGGCTAGTGGTGGTATTAAACTTGCTGACAGATTAAGTCTGTTACCCAAAGACAGAAAGCTTGGGGAAGGCCTATCCAAAAGTTTAACTTCCCATCAAATATATTGGCTTTTCTCAACTCAACTTTTAAAGTAAGAACTGCTTGAAATATTTCTTGCAGCTTAAAATAGTTTTTTTTTTATTGATCACCAAAATTTACAGCATGTGACTTTATTAACTAATGCAAGATGTTGATTTTACCACAGATTTGTGTAGCTGTCTCACAAGAATGTTATCACCTGTGAGTCTTTGTCTTGATATAGATCTACTCTACATGGCTACACAAGTCATTACTGTCTACTACCTTCATTACAGCTGCTGTAGATTTAGTTATGGCTTTCCTGTTCTATTTACTTCTTTATTTGTTACAGTTCAGTATTTTAAATATTACCATAAATACTCAGTAAAAGAACTGAATTTAACCAAACTCTCTCTCTATTTTACTCTCTACATTATTATTTAGGGGGTGAGGAGGGTCTGTCATGTGCCCTAGAACCCATAAGGCTGGAGCTTACCCCACTTTATATGGCGTATTAGTGACTGATTACAATACTCACCCCTGGATGGGATGCTGGTCCATTACAGGGTTAACTTCCCAGCTATTATTGGTACTTGTTTACTGTTCAGTGGACTGGAGCAAAGTGAAATAAAGTGTTGCATTCGAGAACCCAACACAATCTTAAGATCATAATTACAAAACCGTTATCATTAGGTTGTATGCCTTCATACATTGTTATTTACTAAATTACAATGTTTTTGTTTTGTTTGGTAAACATTTTAATTTCAACAGGAATTATTAAAATAATGATTTTTAATCTTCTCTGCCTTGCCTTTTTTTTTTTTTAAAGGAACAATGAAAGTAAAAGAGATTGATCGAACTGCAAATGTGGCGTGGTCACCATCGTCACAGCATCCAGTGTACCTGGCAGCTGCAACTGCTGCACAACAGCTTGATGCAACTTTTAGGTATGTTAATTGATTATTTTTCCTAATATCATTACCCAATTTCAATTTAACTACTGTAGTGAAGCATATATATCAAGGCATATTAACTGGACCATCCACCACTTAGTCATCAGTTTAAATTTTTATTCTAGTTAACAGGTATGTTAGTTGCTGGCCAAGGCTACATCATATGCTAGCCATTATTTTCACAGTTAAGTACACATGTGATCAAGAGACAAATACAAGCAAATATGGAAAGCTAGTAGTAGCAAAATGCTCTAAGTGTTATGATTTCCATGCTTGCATGAATTTGACAGAATTTGTTAAAAAATATTTCCTATGTCTAGAAGCCCCTCCTGTCACCAACCCTCACCTGTTCCAAGTAAGATGGTATTTCTCCATCACCAGGTATGATTTCATGGAAAATTAGAAATGAAGGTCACAGCTTGTATGATGGTGGATATAAAAATGATAATGATATGATGGGCTTCTTTCAGTTTCCATCCACCATATCCACTCACAAGGCTATGATCAGCCTGAAGTTATAGTAGAAGATATTTTCCTAAGGTGCCATGAAGACTGAACCTGAAACTATGTGGTCAAGAAGCAAACTTCTTAACCGCACAACATTTGCTGCACCTAAACATACCCCCCCACACACACATACACATCATCATCATCATCATCATTTCAATGTCTGCTTTTCTATGCTTGCATGGCTCATTTAGAATTCTTTGAGTTAGATTTCTAAGGTCAGATGCCTTCCTAGTAAAACAGATGTAGGAACAAATGGTGTAAAGTGCATCTTGTATTTGTCATACACTTTCCTTTATGTATATGTGTGTGTGTATAATATATACATATGTATGTATGTCTGTATGTCGCTTCCACTTGGCCAACCACTCTCCCTCTAACATCTCCGTTTTTGGCCTCGCCCTGCACCATGGGTCCACTCCCT
>NC_068985.1:16544258-16544397 GCF_001194135.2 Octopus bimaculoides
TATCTCACCCCTTCCTACACGCACACATACCCACACACAAAAAATACACACACATGTAAGCACACCTACCCCCCAACACAACACACACGCACAACACATATGCATGCACTCACACGCTCAGACTCGCCCACACACTTAT
>NC_068985.1:16544497-16548173 GCF_001194135.2 Octopus bimaculoides
GAATAAGAATAAGCTGGGCAAGGTTCAGAGAGCTTCTGCCCCTGCTTGCAACAAAGGGCCTCTCCCTCAGAGCGAAAGGCAAATTACATGATGCCTGTGTGTGAACAACTATGCTGCATGGCAGTGAAACATGAGCCATGACAGCCAAGGACATGCATAGGCTTGAGAGAAATGAAGCCAATATGCTTTGCTGGATGTGCATTGTCGGTGTGCATGTCTACCTGCTGGAAATAAGTCAAAACTTATTTAAATCGGCAATATACACTGATAATAACAACAGGAATCAACCGTCTAAAGGCAAACAGGCTAAGACAAACTCTCAATGTACATTTAAGTATTTGGACTCACGTGGACTGGCTTCTGCACCGGCAAAAATAGCCTCAGCTTGCAAGACTGGAGTGCCCAGTTGACTGGTAGGAGATAGAGTGGTTGTTTTAAGCAAGGTGTCGAGAGGTTAAAGTATGATATGGAGAGCAGGAACAGGTCTACTGTTTGTGGAGGACTTTCATGGCAACCTTGCATTTTACATGGATAGATAGAGGAGGCTGGAGTAGAGCTAAGAGCTTACAAAACATAGAGAAGAGAAGGTGCTGGAACATCCCCTCACGGTAACATACCCATAAGATGTATAAAAGGGTGTGAATATAGAAAAATCAAGGAGAGTGTTGGGTAAGGTTGTAAAAGTATTGAAGGAGAGTGATGTTAATATATACATGGGGTGAAGTGGGATAGACATATATCGGGGAGGAATGTAGTGAATGGGGAACAGAGGTGGGATGGTAAATACGAGTAGGAGATGATAACATTGAAGGGTGGATGATGATTAGGGATAGCACAGAGAGTGGTGACGAGCAGTATAGAGTGTGTGATATGGTGTGGTTTATAGTAAAAGGTTCTGCTTTCATTTCTTAGAGCAGTAGAATAACACAGTTGATTGGAGTGTGATGGAGAGACATGTGATATGTATGATGAAGGTAGGATTAAAAGTGGGAAGAGAGTTAGAAATGGATAGCAGGCGGGGTGGGGTATAGATGATAAGAATGAGGAATGGATGTCAATAGGAAGTGGGTCAGGGATATATGTACATACTCTTTTACTTGTTTCAGTCATTTGATTGTGGCCATGCTGGAGCACCGCCATTTAGTCCAGCAAATCGACCCCAGGACTTATTCTTTGTAAGCCTAGTACTTATTCTATCGATCCCTTTTGCCGAACCGCTAAGTTACGGGGACGTAAACACACCAGCATTGGTTGTCAAGCGATGTTGGGGGGACAAACACACACACACATACATACATACATATATATATATGACGAGCTTCTTTCAGTTTTCATTTACCAAATCCACTCACAAGGCTTTGGTTGGCCCGAGGCTATAGCAGAAGACACTTGCCCAACGTGCCACGCAGTGGGACTGAACCTGGAACCATGTGGTTGGTAAGCAAGCTACTTACCACACAGCCACTCCTGCGCCTATACATACATAGATAGTAGAAAACTCTTGCCCAAGTTGCCACGCAATGGAACTGAACCCAAATCCATGTGGTTAGGAATCAAACTTCTTAACAACACTTTCATGCTATCCATAGCCACTGAAGTTCCTTGGTAAAGAAATAAATGTTTGCATACATTGTCTTTTGTTTCAGTGCATCAGTTACAGATTTCATCATTCGTTGTATATTTAGTTATAGCATGTGGTCTTGAATGCTGCAGTTTAAAACTCTTGGTGCATTTTATTATTTGGTATGTTTGATGTGTTTGCATTGTTCTGTGTTGCACTACTAGATGCAATATAGAGGATATATGTCTACACGTATCTATCCACTACAAATGTATGGAGACACTGGCCATGTCTCCCACAGGATACAAGTTAAACTGTCTAGTCTCTTCCCATCTACTGAAGGCACAGTTTGATAAACAACAGCTCATGTTTTGAACCAGCCTCTATAAAATCCAATCTTTTGAATGAACTCATAATCATTCTGGTATATTCCAGTACAGTGTTTTGTATCTTAATATTTATAATAACAATTACATCATACAGCAATAAGTATAGCTATTTAAAATGTAAAATATACTATCATAGACAGAATTCCATTGCATGTTTAACCATGTGTCATTTAAAATGGCCTTATCTGGCCTGAATATTCTACCTCTTCTACATTCAAACCAGCCAGATCCAGCCTCTTACACATACCCTACAATGTCATTCTAAAAATAACAATCATATCATCAAACTCTTGAAGCTACAAGATAATGCATAATAAATTCAAAACAATGTGAATTATAGTTGACAGTGTAATCTGAGTGCTACAGGATTAATAATCTGCGTGTACGGGAATTGTCAAATGACCGACAAAATATTTTGACATTTTATAGCATTTAGTACTATCATAAAGTACAACAAATTTGAATATATCAGTGTGTATGTGTGTTTTAAATGGCTATCATGACAGTCTTACAACAATATAATTGTTTCACTTTCAACACAATCTAATCTCAGATCAATTCACTTGACAAACCAGTACAATTGTGAAATTAAAACCTTCTTCTTTTAAATTTCAGTACATCAGCTGCTCTTGAAATATATAAACTGAACTTGGCAGAAAATGACTTGCAAATGCCAATGGTTGGATCAGTACCTTCAGAACACAGGTATAGTGTAATTTTTATGCATCTCAGTAACAGGTTTTCACTGTGTGAATGTCTCTGTATACCCTTATTTCACTAATTATTAACCTCCTCGTGTAACCTTTGTTCATCAGTGTTGGTTCTTCTTGTAGTTTATGTACTGCATTAGTGTTCCTTTATATTGTTTCTGTGCTATAACAATATCTTCTGATTATTCATTTGTGTTGCTTTATTATCTCCTCATGTAATATATGAATATGTATAAATACTATATTGGGTCTTCCTATGTAGTGATATATTGCATTAGTATCTCCATATTTATAATTTATTATAACAATGAATGATCTCTGCAAAAATTTCATTTCCTAATGTATTACTAAACATTATTAGACATAAGCACCAATTTGAGATGTGCTCCATGAGTCATCAGTAACACAGCCAACTAGTAAGCATATAGCTGTAAAATTCAAGATCTATCAGTGGGCCTGTTGTTATTTATTTGTCTCAAATTGGTGCTCATGATATCTAATACTATTTACATGAAAATCTCATCAGTTAAGTCATAATTAATGATAAACATTTTGCATTTCCTTATATAAAAAAATGGAGAAGTTTTTATCTATCTGTTATTGCTGCCAATTCATTTCTTCTCCATCACTGAGGTTTAATTATGTTTTAAAATAACATACATTATGTAATTATTGTTTAACTAAAAAGTATGGAAGGAATTTCAACCATGTTTCATGGTCTGCTACCACAACAGCTCCTTTATAGGATCCAGTTAGCTCAAGACATCATCAGGAGGAACCACGTCCAGTTTCGGCCCCTACTCCTCTACTGTTTTGACGTGGTGGGGCCCCCACTTTCGGAGGTGTCTTCAGCTCTGGTGTTGGGTGCATGTCTTCTTTCTTCTATTCCCTGGCCTCTTCGATGCAGGATCAACGAGTGTCAGCGTCCGACTGACTGTCTTGTCAAATTCCCCTTTTTATACCTGCTGCTAGGCTCTAGCAGGCTGCCCCAGCAAGTTGTCACGTGACACTGTCTA
>NC_068985.1:16548413-16551841 GCF_001194135.2 Octopus bimaculoides
TTAACTGACAATGGAGGGCGCGTAATCTTAGCCCATGCATGCTCTAACTGAGACTGTCACCTGTCAACCAGTGAAGCCACTTCAGTGTCAGCCTGTCTCACCTAATGATGTTATTTTCCTGCCGGCATGTTATGACTTTCAAGCCATATTTGGTCTTCCCGCTTCAGCCATATATAGAAGCTGGCTTTTTCGACTGCCTCCTGTATCCTCCTTATCAGTTTTCTCAGTTCTGAGCTTGAAAACGCAAATCTTCTTTTGAATAGCGTTGTCATTTTTCTTTCAATGAAGTTTATTAGGGTCACAAATTACTCTATGTAACATATTTGTTGATAAACATCTCACAGAAGTCTAATTTTATATTTTTATATTTTTAGGTTTTACAAAATTCTTTGGGGTTCCCATGGCATCGCAAACAGCACTTGCCCATCTGGTATAATTATTGCTGGTTCTGAAACTGGCAGTGTCTTAGGTTATAATGCTGCCTCACTCATTTCAGGCGAGGAAGTTACTCCTATTTTTAAACAAGACAAACACACTGGATCTGTTAAAGCATTGGATTTTAATATTTTTCAGGTAATTCTTTACACTTGCATTTACCCAGAAAAATAAAATAGCTTCGTTATTTAATTTTAGGTGTTCGTTACTTTTTTTTTTCCAAGAGTGTATGCATGTGTGAAAGTCTGTGCATTTGTGTAATTGTGAATAAGTGAGATGGGAAGATGAGGTATAGTATTGTTGTCCTTGACAGTGGAGGCAATGTGAGGCAGTGGATGCTGGTATCGTGTAACTAGCACTCATGCCAGTGGCATGTAATGAGCACATTTTGAGCATTGGGCCTCGTGGAAGTAATGACAAATGATTGAAACCTTTGGCAATATGCTGTGCTTGAGAAGAAAACCCATCAAGCCAAGTAAAGTCATAGTTGTGCGGATACTGGTGTTGCACAACTGGCACCCATGCCAGTGGCATGTGAAACACCCATTACACTCTCAGAGTGGTTGGCATTTGGGAAGGCAGCCAGTTGTAGAAAGCATGCCAAATCAGACTGGAGTTTGGTGCAGCCTCTTAGCTTACCAGCCCTGGTCAAACCGTCCAACCCATGCCAGCATGGACAATGGACATTAAATGATGATGATACACAAATCTATTCCAATTTACAAATGGTAAACATAATACAAATCTTCCTAGAAATGTTATCTCTATTTATGTGCCTAGATTTGCAAGTTTTTGCAGCCCAGTAGACTAAAGAAGAAAGATAAGAATTAATTTTATCTTGTGCACATAGTCACTTGTTTCTCTGATTAAAATATTGAATTACTAGCCACAAAATAAGAATTTGAAACCCTATTATAGGTGCAGGTGTAACTGTGTGGTTAAGATGTTTACTTCCCAATCACATAGTTCTGGGTTCAGTCCCACTATGTGGCATCTTGCGCATGTATCTTCAACTATAGCTTTGGGCTAATCTAAGCATTGTGAGCGGATTTGGGAGATAGGAACTGATAGAAGCCCATTGTGTGAGTGTTTATATGTTTGTGTCTCTTTGTCTTGATATCAGATATTTGTAAACGAGTCATTATCATAACAAGCAATGTCATTCATTTTCAATATTCTCAGAGAATATGTCTGGTCACGGGGAAATATTACCTTGCTTGAAAACAAGTGGGGGGTTGGCTATAGGAAAGGCATCTGGCCATAGAAAATCTGTGTTAGTAAACTACATCTGACCCATGCAAACATGGCAAAGTGGACTTTAAAAATGAAGATGATTATGTTTATTGTGATTTTGTTGTTTCAGAAAAGACGATTCTTACTTCAGTTTACATTTTTTAAAATGTGTGACACTCCCAACTTGCCGTTTGTATGCATAAAATGATTGAAGTATTTTCCTAACACTTGTATTTCTTTTATTTCTATTTTAGCCAAATTTATTAGCGTCTGGCGCTTGTGATTCAGAAATTTACATTTGGGATTTAAATAAACCTGACACTCCAATGACTCCTGGTTCAAAATCAATGGTGAGTGAATATCAATAAGTTTGATATAATGTAATTATTTTGTCATGTAATCACTTCTTATCTGAATTTCATCAACAACTCTTGGGCATTCAGATTAGTCTGTCAAATGTAATATTTATGTATTGACACTGTTTTGAATTACTCATGCATTACCTTGAAGCTTTCAATGATGTGACTTTAATTTTAGAATAACATTGTTGGGTAGGTGTGAGAGACCAGATCTGGCTAGTCTGAACATAAAACAGGTAGAATATTTTGGCAGGTTTAAATGTTAAAGGGTCAAAGTATTGTTATTGTGGTACTATAAACAACTGCATCATCATATTGCCATTACAACTGGTCACAGTGTCACCATCTATTGGTATATGACTATATCACCACTAGCATTGGTGGTATCATCACCACTAGTGCATAACAGTCATCAAATAGCACCATCACTTCTGGTGATGGTGATACTATTAAACTCTGGTGTGCAATAATCTCATCTCCACTGCATGTTTCCTTGTGTTGTGAGGCTGGATCTATACCTGTAAGGTATATCTCCAAGGCACTGGTTTGGGCAACTTTTTATATGAAAGACCTGCTGTTGTCCATTCATGCAACTCTCTCTTCTCCGCTCTAATGTTGTCCCTGAGAAAAGCAAAGGCCACAACATCTGTAGTGCCAGTGTTGCCACAGATGCAAAGAGCCAGAACAAATACTGCAAAACATCTTAGCACTCTTGCAAGCATGGCTGTGGAATCAAAACAAAAGACTCCGACTCCTCTACTACTGGCACCTCCAACTGTGACTCCTCTTTATGTAATTAATTGTGGTCTACATATCTCATAAAGCCGATCCATATGCTTGTACTTTGAGTAGGCCTACATGTTATAAGTGGTTTATATTAAAGAATAAAGACATTGTGAGTCGGAATCAGAGTTAGTATAGTTTTACCAACTCTGATTCCCCCTTAATTGTTTCCGACTCCGACTCCAAAGCCCTGCTAGCAAGTCTACCAATTCACTAGACTGGTACTTTATCAACCCTTAAAATGGATGAAATGAAAAGCTGATCTTGTGGATTTGAACCCGGAGCTGAGTGTTGAAACAAATACTGCAAATGATTCAATACTAATTATTGCCAGAATATAATCTTACCTAAATCATTATATCATCCTTTAGATCTCCTTTTCCTTTAAATTCTGCACATATAGCATCATGATATTATCTAAGATATTGTTTTTGCCACTGATGGGTTTTATCTAGTGTTTTAACTGTTATTTCTGAGGACAAAACAACTCTGCCCCCTTTGAGCTTCACTTAATCACACTGAAGCTGTTCAAATTTTTTGCTCCCCCCACACACTCTCACTCTCTCTCTCTCTCTCTCTCTCTCTATCTCTCTCTCTCTCTCTCTCTCTATCTCTCTC
>NC_068985.1:16551928-16555853 GCF_001194135.2 Octopus bimaculoides
CTCTCTCTCTCTCTCTCTCTCTCTCACACATATATACGTGTGTGTGAGCATGTATTACGGTTTTACAGTTGGTATATTATTTTGTTTCATGATTGTTTTAGCCTCCTGAAGAAGTGACTTGTATTGCTTGGAACTGTCAAGTTCAACATATCCTGGCTTCTACATTCTCAGCTAGATGTGTTGTCTGGGATCTACGGAAGAATGAGCCTATTATTAAAATTAGTGACAGTATGTCTGGGGTAAGTGATTTTATTCTTCAACATTAATTTAAATATAACAAATATGTGAACTTTTTTTCCTCTTCCCTCTGATACTGTCTAAGAATTTGTTTCATGATGCCAGTGCTGCCTAACTGGCACCTGTGCCAGTGGCACACAAAAAAGCATCATTCAAGTAAATAAATAGTAAAGCTTATATTTGGCCTTTTTTTTTTCTTCAAAAAGGAAACATTTATAAGAAGTGATTATTTAAAACATTTTGTCTAGTGCTCAGTTAAATCTCTTTCTTATATACACCATGATAGATTCCAGTGGTAAACTTGAATTCAGATCTATAATTTGAGAGTCTAATGTGATAACCACTTAATAATTTTGTTTCTACTGTAAAGATGTTGATAATTATTTGAAAAGAAACGTTTTATCCTCTAACATGATTTTTAAATGAATAATGTTTAAATTAAATTAAATTTGAATAATGTTTAAATTAAATAAGTATTCAAGATGTTTATTTAATTTCAGATTAAAAGTAGATTAACGGCCTGGAGTCCGGATGTAGCAACTCAACTTTGTTTATCTTCTGAAGATGATCACACACCAGTCATACAACTGTGGGATTTACGTTACGCAACGTCACCTTTACGCACATTTGAGAAACACCAAAGGTTTGTATAGTTCAGCAAACAGGCAAAATATGGAGCTGAGTTTCTTTAAAAATACTGGGAAGCTCCTTTCTTGCAAATGATTAAATATGGTTGTGTTGATGGAAAATTCTTGCAAATATCTTGGATTTATATCTAGTTTCTGTATGTGAGAATTCTATGATACTTACTTTTTTTAATTTTTCATATTTCCAACAAAAAAAAAAAAAACTCTGCCAATCTTTATTAATGTAATGCTTTTTTTTTATTTTCCCTGATTAAATGCCCTTCCTATCCCCAATCGTTTTATGCCATATAGTGGGTTCATTTTATTAGCACCCACTGTATGGCACTGTCAAGATTAAAGAGTCCCTTCCATCCTGTATCAGTCTTATATTCAGAGTTACTTCTCTAAATAAATTGCCTTTGTGTGACCTGCAGAGTCTACATCTTTTCTGTGTGATTTGTTTGGAAACTCAACGTTTTATTTGGGTCACCTATACTATAACGGAGAATCTTGTGTCTCCATTTGTTGGGAGGAGGTTTGACTACTAATTGAAGGTCAGTGCCCCCTGACTGGCTCCTGTGCCAGTGGCACATAAAAAGCACCATCCAAACGTGGTTGATGCTAGTGCCCCCTGACTGGTTCCCATGCTGGTGGCATGTAAAAAGCACCGTCTGAACATGATTGATACCAGTGCCTCCTGACTTGCTCTTGTGCCAGTGACATATAAAAAGCACCATCCAAATGTGGTCAATGCCAGTGCCCCATGACGAGCTCCCATGCCGGTGGCATGTAAAAGCACCCACTACACTCTCAGAGTGATTGGGATTAGGAAGGGCACCCAGCTGTAGAAACATTACCTGATCAGATTGGAGCCTGGTGCGACCTGCTGGTTTGCCAGACCTCAGTCAAACCCATGCCAGCATGGAAAGCGGACGTTAAACGATGATGATGATGATGAACTCAAGTTGTCTCTATGAAATCAGAGGGAAGAGTTAGTTCAAAAAAGTGGGTGAAGAAGTATTTGATGGTAGCATAATGTAGCTGTGACTTCAGCTTCCTAGATGGGTCGCCTTCACTATGGCTGAGAAATCACATCTTGCCATGATGTAGGTTACTTACTAAGGAGGTTTACAGTAGTTGCCTGATGGGGTATGACATGTTTTGGCATTGCTGAGTTGACGTCAGACATTTTATTGTTTTCCTCATTTTTCTCTCTCTCTCTTTCTATATATATATATATATATATATATATATCTACACTCTCTGAGTGGTTGGCGTTAGGAAGGGCATCCAGCTGTAGAAACTCTGCCAAATTAGATTGGAGCCTGGTGTAGCCATCTGGTTGCACCAGTCCTCAGTCAAATCGTCCAACCCATGCTAGCATGGAAAGCGGACGTTAAACGATGATGATGATGATGATGATGTATATATATATTTACATGTGAGAGCATTTATTTATGTTTGTGTATGTATAATGGTTCTCTCTGTCTCTCTCTCTCTCTCTCTCTCTCTCTCTCTCTCTCATTCTTTGTATATATTTGTGTATTTGCTGCTAGTGACAGAACATACTTTTGCCAAAATAGTTTGAATGTCTTGTCAGCCGGGCAGCTAGGAATGTTGAGGGCACTCTGCTACTAGGGCTTGTTGTAATGAATGGTTGGTGGGGGTCATCTTAAGGATATAAGGGAATAGAAAGGTAAAGTCAACACCAGCAAAATTTGAATTCATAACATGAAGAGGTACTTCTAAATCCTGCTGCACAGCATTTATTATAGCACTTTACTCATTCAGTGTTCAACTAACCTACATAAATATTAAAAGTATTTTTTGGCAAATTTGATATTAGCTTTATTGTTACATAAGTAGTTAACTTGAGAGCAATCAGTTTATGGTAACATATGTTATTAATAAGAATACATTATATAAAGCTGTACAAACTCAATGAAATGTCCTTGCAATTTATTTCATTAAATTGGTTTTTATAGATGAATTAAACATTTCGAAAATGAACAGTTTAATTGGAAAAAAAAATGAAACTTTCAGTCAATTTAAATTTGAATATTAGTTTCTGCTCCACTTTTTAAAAAAATATAATATTTTCATTTGGGTTTGAATTCCAATTTCAGTTTCATAAGTGCTTGGCTTATGAAAACACTTTTGACCAATTTGATAATTTATATTTTATGCTCAACTGTTAGATTATTTAAACTCATTTTGTGTAGACAAATGGATAAGTACTTTAATGTTAACTTTCTTTCTGTATAGTTTATAGTGCACTATAATTTACTCAGATATTTTCAGCTCAGAAATATGACATAAGATTATATTTGTAATAATAATCTTGTTACAACATTCGTGTGATTGAGAGCTACCCATTAAACAACCTTAACTATGGATTGAAATCAACACAATAAAGCAAATTCAAATGTTTGATATATATATATATATATATATATATATATATAAAATAGTTTCCACCTAGGTTGACTTTGCCTTTCATCCTTTCAAATTCAATAAAGTACCAGGGTTGATGTAATCGACTAGTGCCTCCTTATCACAAATTTCAGGCATTGTGCTTATAGTAGAAAGAATTATTAATATCATTAGTACATAATATATATATTATTCATAAATTGTTTTGCTTAATTAATAAAATGTTTAATTTTTATTTCAGAGGAATTTTAAGTTTAGCATGGTGTCCTCAGGATCCAGATTTGCTGCTTAGTTGTGGAAAAGACAACAAAATCCTGTGTTGGAATCCCAATTCTACAATTCAAGGTGGAGAAGTAAGTATTTCTTTATTTATAAACAATGAATATAACACTGTGCATACACTGAGATGTATCATATAATTATTTCTACTCTAGGCACAAGGCCCTGAAAATTTGGGGAAGGGGACTAGTCAATACATCGACCCCAGTGTTTCACTGGTACTTAATTTATCAACCCCAAAAGAATGAAAGGCAAAGTTGACCTCAGTGGAATTTGAACATAAAGGCAGACAAAATACTGCTAAGCATTTTACCTGGTGTGGTAACGATTCTGCCAGCTCGCCACCTTAG
>NC_068985.1:16555863-16572683 GCF_001194135.2 Octopus bimaculoides
AAATTTATTATGAAATAGATAAATAATATCATTTCTTAAATAATGAATTGTCTTAATAGCATTTTGTCATAAAGCTATTCAAATTTCACAGTTTGCCAAAAATTTTTTTTTTTTCCAGTAGTTATTTTTTAGTAAATAGAAACCTCTGTAAAACATGTATACGTCTTTATTTAACAATAGCCAATATAAATGTTGGTTGGTTAGTTGCTTGATTTCTCCAGTCATGCTTTAGAAAGAAGGAGAAAGAGATACAGAGAGAGCTAACATAAGAGGTGCAGAATGAGTGCACATACAAGACTTGATCACAGGCAATGAGTAAAGGAACACACACACACACACACACACACACACACTGTCGTAGTGACAAAGGAGGAGAGGAGGTAGTAAGTGCAAGATTTGTTGTTGGAGAAGTTAAACAAATGTAAAATTTGTTATATTTCATTTTTATGTAAGGTGATAAATATTTTTCATTTGAAAATTAGTATTCATTTCAGCATTTTGTATAAGCACCAAGAAATTTGTTCAAGTTAAATTATATGTATACCATAATTCCTGATATTGCCCTTTGTAGCAAAAGTATACTTCCAAAGTTACTTGGCATCTGATGGCTAACACTCTAGTTTAAAATAATGGCTTTTACATCAGTGATTGGAGATATTAAACACTCTGCCACTAATTTCTCAATATCATTTGCAATGATGCAGTCTTTATTTTTGAGTTTTAGCATGTCATCATCATCATCATCATCATTTAACGTCTGTTTTCCATGCTGGCATGGGTTGGATGGTTTAACAGGAGCTGGTAAACTAGAGGGCTGCACCAGGTTCCACTCATCTGTTTTGGCTTAGTTTCTACGGTTAGATGCCCTTCCTAATGCCAACCACCTTACAGAGTGTACTGGGTGCTTTTTACATGACAGAGTAGGGGGCTCCAAAAGGGGTCTCAGGGAGTAGCGTCCCTGCCTTCTTGAGCTAGTTTTACACCACATTTCTTAAAAATTGTGGTAGAGGCCTTGGTCTCATGACCACTCACATCTAGAAACTGAGGTTGGAGGGTAAGCAAGGACATGCTCTCCGTAGAAAATCCAGCTCCAAAAAAGCCTCATGATAGCAAAGGAGAATGGGCACCAGCCCGCACAAAGGTTGAGGTGGGCTGCACCTGCCTACCTCAGTTGCTATGGCATTGAGGTAGATCCAGCCACCCCTGTTAACGGGGACAAACCCTGGATTTAAAACACTGGATGATGATGATGATGATGATGATGATGACTAGCACAGGTGGTTTGTACGTAACACCAACACAAGTGCTTTATGCATGACACTGGCACAGGTGCTCTATACATGGTGCTGGCATGGGTGCTTCATGTGGGGCCAGCATGGGTGTGAAATTAATATTTGTTACACTTTTAAAATTAACTCCTATTTTAGGTTGTATATATTTCCAGAAAATCTGTTACTTTATTACATAATATTGTATTGTATAATTTGACTTTAAGTTTTTTAAAATCTTTGTTCTGTTTTTAGGTTGTATGTGAACTAGAAACCAGTAATCAGTGGAGTTTTGATGTCCAATGGTGCCCTCGAAATCCTGGAATTATTTCAAGCGCTTCATTTGATGGACATGTCAGCATCTTTTCTTTGATGGGTGGAGGACATCCCTGTCAACCAACCAACAAGGTAATACTATTATGTAATGGCTGTAGACGGGTTGGGTGTCCAAATGTTTTCACATCAGTTTTTTTTCAACAGCAAGAGACAGTCTTATATAAAAAAAGAAAAAACCCTCCTCACTTTGGACCTTTTGATCAGGAAACACTAAATGTAGATGCAAGTATTATATGTGTGTTGTTTTCAGAGTAAGGGTTAACAAAGTTTACAGAGGACAGGCTGGTGTCCACCATATCTCTGCTCTTTCACCCCCTTCTGTTCATTATACTCCTTAAGGAAACCATGTTCAGGACTAGTTGCACTTAGTTCATTCTATATGCTTGTAATTTGGCTCTCATTGCAGAATCTCTGAAAGAGTTGCTGAAAATTTTTTAATGTAAACCTAAAGGTCAACATGTAAAAAAACAAAGTGCTTGTTAGCAAGAGAGAACATAAAATCCCAGTCATTGCTATCTTTATATTACATTCACTTTCTTTATTGACATACATTCACTTTCTTTATTGACATAGGTTTGGTGGTTGTCACAATCCATTTCAGTTCTTATTTGGAATTAGTGTCTCCTAGATCGGTCATAAGGACTCTGTCTAGGTCATATGAATTGATTAGTGCCATTTGAAAATTGGTTTTGCTTGATTTGTAGAAAGTAAGAAGGAATTTGATGCTGTGCATTTATTACAAGTAATGGGTTACTTGTAATAAAGGAATAGTGGAAGCTTTTTTAGGCTGATAGAGAACCAAGACTTGAGATGTAATAGATGTAATTAGCTGTAATTAGCTGTAGCAGAACCTATAGAATAAAGCTCAGTAGATGACATAGTTTCTAGTTACAATTACTTAGATAATTTAATTAATGTTGGATGTGCTTGTAATGAACTGAGGTAAGGAATGAGTGAAAGAAGCTTGGGAAGTTATTACATTTGTTAGCAGCAAAATGTTTTTGTCTTCTTGGAAAAAGCAAATTGTAAAAAGTGTTGATAATGTTTATGAAAACAAACTTTAAAAAAATTATGATGATAATTTTATTAATTGAGTAGCTTAAAAGATTTGGATATTTGTATGATTCATTTGAATACATGTGATGCCTCTCTGTAAAGTTAAAAAGCACCAGCATTACTTGTTTTCTGCTTTAATTACAATGAAGAATGTGTTTCATATGGCACTACACAGCAATGTTGGTGACATCATTGACTCACCATCATCATTTGGCATCCATTTTCCGTGCTGGCATGGGTTGGACGGTTTGACAGGAGCTGGTAAGCTGGAGGGATGCACCAGGCTCCAGTCATCTGTTTTGGCATGATTTCTACGGCTGGATGCCCTAATCTTAACTCATGTGGTCAGCAATCCAATGACTGAAGCAAGTAAAAATAAAAGATGCAAAGGAGAAGAGAATAGTTAATGAGAAGATTAGTCAAAGAAATGTTAAAACATTAAAACTGAGATCAAACTGATCAAGTAACTTTACATGTAATGTTCCAAACAATGCTTGCTGATATGGTAGGAATTATTGATAATTGATGGTCTGATATAAATTATGTGCATATAAAAAATACTTTTCTATCTTCAATGTTAATATCTGATCTACTTTTTTTTTCATCTGTCTAGGTTGCTGAATCATTTAATACTAATGTGTTTCCTGACCAATCTTCATCACATACTGCACCAGTCATCATTCCATTGCAAAAACCCCCCAAATGGCTATGCAAACCTGTTGGAGCAACATTTGGGGTAAGGATTATTAATCTATTTTTATGCTGCTGTGTTTGTCTTTTGTTAATTACTTTACCTTTGAATAAGTCTTGTGCTGATTGTGTTGGCTATTTTATATTGGTTTCATTGATCCTTTTAACAACAGTACCTGCAGTTATTTTTATATTGTGGAACTTGAAGTATCCATCCAAGGGTTTCTTTTAACTTAATATTCTACATGCCATTATCTATCACTTTATCTACTTTGAGTTCCACCATTAAATATAATTTACTTACTATTTCTTTAAGTTTCTAAATTTTCATAATATAAAAAAAGTACCATCTTTTTGTACAAGTCTGGCAATAGACATTATTTAAACTTTTGTCACTCTTTCTAACTATTTCTGTTGTTAATACTAAAAAAAAAAAAAGGTCAGAATATTGTAAATGTCCCAATCTCCTTCCTTGAACAGTTGAAACTTTTATGACTGTGTGATCAAGAATTATGTGGCATTTTGGGCAATTATCTTCTACTTTAGTGTTTTTGTGTGGAATTTGGTAGGTGACAACTGAAAGATCACTGTGTGTGCACACATATGTTTGTGTTTACATTCTTTTTCTCATGCTAGCATGGGTTAGACAAATGACTTATTGAAGCCTTGTTTTGCAACTTGATACCCTTCCTGTTTTTCAAGTAAGAGATCCCTTCGTAAGCCTTCAAAAGTTGAAGAAGAGACTAATCATTGCTTGTAGCTCATGACTTTTATAGAAGTGAGTGCAAACATGACAGTAGACACACTCACACACACACACACACACACACACATATTATGACAGTATTCTTTCAGTTTCCATCTACCAAATCTGTTCACAGTGCTTATGTGTGTGTGTGTGTGTGTGTGTATGTAGTATATTTTGTGTGTACATTTAGATGTACGACTGCTGCCAGTGAGTTTAAAACTCAACATAGAGTATCATCATGTAGTGCACTTCCTGTATAGTGATGTGGTTACTAGGCATTTTCAAGGGGCTTCATCTTTGTAACATAATGCAATAAGTTGTTCCCTAATGACCTGTGTGGTTCAGCATCCATTTGCTCTTGGAACATCCAATGCAGAGATGCAAAAAACTGCAATGGTGAAACATACACAAGGGAACTAATGATATAAACAGCTTGTGTTTATCATAGTTTCTGACAAATCATCATCATCATCATCATACGTCCGCTTTCCATGCTAGCATGGGTCGGACGATTTGACTGAGGACTGGCGAACCAGGTGGCTACACTAGGCTCCAATCTGATTTGGCAGAGTTTCTACAGCTGGATGCCCTTCCTAATGCCAACCACTCTGAGAGTGTAGTGGGTGATTTTACGTGCCACTGGCACGAAGGCCAGTCAGGCGGTACTGGCAACGGCCACGCTCAAAATGCTGTATTTTACGTGCCACCTGCACAGGAGCCAGTCCAGCGGCACTGGCAATGATCTCGCTTGAATGACTTTTCACTGATGCAGGATATAAACACAAAGAAGAAAACCTAGTGCTTTATAAACAAAGTCCCTTACAACAGAGTTTGAGAGACTTCCTTACCACTTATATGTATGTGTATGTGTGTGTACTTATGCACACACACACCTCAAAAGGCTTTGATTAGCTCAGTACTACTGTTGAAGGTACTTACCCAAGGTGTCATGCAGTGAAGTTGAACCCAAAACAATGTGACTAGGAAGCAAACTTCCTACCACACAGCCACACCAGCAAATATAAAGAAATGGACAAGGGTTTTATAATAAATTTCTGTTATTTTCCATTTTAAACAATTTTTAGTCTCTTTTTGTTTTTCTAATTAAAAAAAGATGATAAAGAATTAATATTTGCTTGTTTTCAGTTCGGTGGTAAGCTGATAACTTTTGAACACATTCGAGGAAATGTCAATCCCAACCAATCTCCTGCAGCTACACAAATGCAAAACCAATCTCGAATTGTTTGTATCAGTCAAGTTGTTACAGAGACAGATTTGTTACATCGATCGAACCAGCTTCAAAATGCTTTAAATAAAAACGAAATTGTGGAATTTTGTTCAATGAAAGCTGAGAATAGTGTTGATTCTATGGAACAAAACATCTGGATGTTTCTCAAGGTTTGTCATTTAAACAAATATTTCTGTTATTTTTGCTTCACACCATTATTGCTAATCTTTGTTGGCCCTTAAATATTAGGTGGCTAGTGTCAACATAGATTGTTTAAATTGTCTGTTTGCTTCTTTTTTTTCTTTTTCTTTTGTATTTTCTTCCAGTACAAATTTGTATTGGGAAAGCATCAAATGGCTAGTTTGTATCACATCCTGTACAACAAACTACAGTATTAAACATCTTGTTTGTTAATAAAGAGGAATTTCATGCATTTTGCCCATATTCCTTATGCCATGTAGTGTCTGCACTCATTCTATGATGTGCCATCATTATCATTGTATTTTTTTTCTTTTCTTTTCTATGTTGGCATGGTTGGGATGGGTCTTCTTCATCATCTGCCATACACAGCAACAGAGAAAACTATCCGTCTTTGTCATGTATGTCATGTTTTGTGGCATTTATTTTACAGCTTGATGCCCTTCCTACAGAATGAACTAAGTGCTTTTTAACATGCCACTGGCACTAAAGAGAGAGAGAGAGAGAGTCTGTGACAGAACTAAAAAGTCCTTTCTCTCTTGCATCAGATTTTTAATTCAGAATTACTCTTCTTGTAGATAAGGGGCTTTCCTTCATTTTGTTGGCATGGCTTTTACCTCTGGATGCTCTTCCTATTACCGATTATTTTACAGCATGGCCTGGCTTTATTTTATCATACTATTGGTTATGCTAGATCAGATTGGAGTCTAGTGTAGCCATCTGGTTCGCCAGTCCCCAGTCAAATCGTCCAACCCATTCTAGCAAGGAAAGCGGACGTTAAATGATGATGATGATGGTACCAGACAGAGATTCCTCCTCTACTCTACATTGCCCTCTGGCAGTGTCAATGGTTGCTAGTGTCACAGTCCCTCTGATATCACTATGAACCTACGCACATTCAAAGACCAGTTTACAAAACCATGTATATTATAATTACTGAATTCAAATATAATTCCTCTGAAATTAAATCTTTTGTTATAGTTATTTTTTATAAATGTGTAATTTCAGTCAAACTTTGAAGAAGATCCAAGGTCTAAATTCCTTCAGTTGCTTGGTTATAATAAAAATGAACTTGCCAAAAATGTAAGTTTTCTGAGAAAATTCTTTCTTGATTTCTATACTTTGGTCTTTCTGCAACTTTACAACTACAAGAATGAAATTTATAAGTAACAAAAAGGAACGCCATAATTTGGGGTTTCAACTCATACAATTTAGATATGCAGTAACTTTGATAACTTCATAGTCAGTGTACATATTACCTATTTTACTTCACATTAAAATAATTAAATATCCTATTTCAGTTAATTATTCTCATATGTCATATCTCTTTTACACATCTATTTGTCTCCCATCATTATACCAGAGATATACGAATCCATTCCAAATTCATAGAAATAAAGTGATTACTTTTTTGTGAAATTATAAAATTTAAAATATATTCTGATTTAGGAATTGATTGATGAGTGTATTTTCAAATTCAGACGTTTGTTCTAGATTTTACATTTTAGTGGCTTCTATTTTCTTGCACAAATAACTTATTACCCAGAATGGATCAATAGAATGACACAAATAGAATAGTGTATTCTGATTCAAACCATGCAATATTTGCATTAGGATGTGGACCTTAGGGTTATAAGTTTATCACTTTCTAGTGCAATTTGTATATCCCACAAAAGAAAATAAAATAAATTAAAAAAATGATAAACAAGAAAATAAGCTATATATTTCAATAATATTTATTTAGGATAGCTACAGTTCAGATGAATGTAAATATATTTTGTGAGCTCTGGAAGGGGCAGTGTTAACTGGACCCAACCTTGGCTTCATCAACTGGGTGTCAATGAGGGTGCCTGATTTTGAAAGACCCAGATACCATTCTTGAGATATTACTTTATACCTCACACTTTTATAAAGCCTTTATAAAGTTCTCTCCTATACTGAACACAAACATATGTGTTACTGTTGTGAAGGCTAAAAAAGGCAATTTCATTTCAATCCCAGGTGAAATTTTCCCAGTGTTTTTATCTGTTGTATTTACTGGTAGAGCCAACTAGAAGAAGCCCCTCTGGTCACTGATGCTGTTATAAAAAGCAGACCGATTTTCCTTAACACAGCGTCATCTTAAAAAGTGGACACATTAAACAATGGTAATCTTAGATGCCTCTAAAATGATGGGATGGTCATTGTTGGAATACTTTTGATCACAGGTCTATTCAATCAGACTTTATTTGGGGCTAAATAACAACTAGGGGATCATGGAGAAGTAAAATAATATTTATACAGAGCTTTACTAAGTAACTATCATGCCATTCTAGTGCACATTGCTACATTTGTAATGTATTTATGGCTGTTATGATCATGGATATTTCTACATGTTACCATCCATTGGAGGTGATTCTATCCATAACCACACATTGTCACATTAAAATATATCTTTCCCAAAATGTTACTTTTAATACCAGACAGTATTTACCTCATACTTAAGATTTAAAATACTTATTTGTTTCTGTAGGTATTGAAGCATGTAAGCCTGAATGAGGATCAACAAGGTGTAAATGCTGCAGAACTGGCTCAGAAAATGTCACTCTTGAATACTGTAAGTTGAATAATTTATTGTACATGTTGTGGCATTTGATATTTTTTTATGAAAATAGTAAATTGTTAGTTGAAATTTTAGATTATATCATTTCAATAAACCTTTGCAGAATTTTATAATTGACATTCCTTATCATTGTTCTTAAATCTGTTTTTTCCATACTTGGTTGGATTTCTTGATAATGCATTCTATGGCCAGATGCTATTTCTGGTGCAAATCCTTACTTATTTTCAAGTAAGGTATTTTATTCCACTTGCCTTCACCACATCAAATTACTTAGCTGCAGAACGTATTGTTTTTGTGGGACATAAGCTGGCTTCTTCACTGCCAAAGCAGTGTCAATGCATCAATGCAATTATGTGTGGGTTTGTACACATGCACACAAACACAATACAACAGGCTTCTGTGCTGTTTCCATCTACCAAATCTCACTTACAAAGCATTGATCAACCTGATGCTGTAGTAGATAATACTTTGCCCTCGGTACCATGCACATGAGTTGAATCCTAAACTGTATGGTTGTGAAATGAAGACCTTAACCACACAGCCATGCCAGCACCTAGAGATTGTGCTTATAATATTTAGATTTTCCATTCTGAAGTGGTTGCTCATCTAAGTACTAAGTGAGTTTGGTGTTGCCATTAGTGATCAGATAAGAATTGATGCTTTCAATGTGAAAGGACTGTAAACCATATTAGCTAAATTAACCAAATATGGTCATATGTTTCTATGATATTTGTAAGCTTCTTAGACCTTTGTTTTTAATTGTTTGTAGTTTCAGTTTCTTTCTTTCTTGCCTTTAACCCTCCAACGCGGAGTATAGGCCACTTATAATTGAATTCCACGTCGCATAAATTCTCGCTTCTGTACTTATACTCTGCCATGAATGTCCCCCTTTCTCTAGTTCCTTTTGTGTTGATTTACGCCACAAGTTCTTAGGCCTACCCCTCTTTCTATATCCATCCGGATTCCACTGTAAAGCACTTTTCGCTACATTTGGAAACAGGTAAATCTGGCCAAGTTGAAGTTGAATGGGCTAATCACCCATGCAATGGATTTTCAAATTGATTACGAAAACACTGATAGTTGACAAGTTTCAGCTTATGTGAGTGTAAATGTCTTTACACATATAACTGGTTACAAGTGCTTGTATGTATGTGTTTACTTGTACTTGCCAGTTTGGCTACTTACAGAGATGTATGTTTATATAAATGTAAAGTATGTTTACACAAATGTAATGTGTGTTTATATATGTTTGAATAATTTTGTTTTGATTTCAGGATTCCTTAGGACAGGGTGGTTTGTCTCTGAGTGGTCAAGGTTCCCCTAGTGTTGGTTCAAAGGTATTGTAATATTCTTTCAGAAACATAAGGCTATGTAAGCTCTAAGGCAAAAAAATCTTTTCATAAAGAGAGAAAGAGATCCAAGTCTAACAGATTTTTAATTCACTGCTCTTTAAATACATTTCAAATCTTTTATATATATTGGAATTTTAAGCAATTGAATGTCTTATTTCAATATGGTTTTCTTCGCAGACTCCTAACAGTATTGGAGAACCATCTGAAGCATCTTCGTTATTTGAAGATATTACCTTGCAACAACGGAATCTATCTGGATCACAATCCCCATTGCCTATTCCAGCTCATTCAAGTTTATCAGATACATCAAGCTCAAGAACTCCCCTCACAATATCCACTAATTCAGGTTTGTGTATTGTCTTATATTTATTACATGATGATAAAGAAATAGAAATGTTTCTTGAAGTTTTTTTAAACTATATATATTTGCATAATTTCATTCTCATAATGAAATTCATTCAAAATTATTGGATGATATTAGTTTACTTCATTGAAATTGTGAATACTTTGATCACTGCAATTTCAGCAGCAAATGCTTTATTTTTCCACACTGTCAACCCCCTTTATCATTATTCATATTATTCTTTTTAACTTTGACATTAACAAACCTTTATGCAGTTTGCCCACAGCTCTGTATAATCTATTTACATTTACCCCTTTAAAAGTTTTGTACTTATACGCGAGCTGTTTCTTATTGTGTGTGATAATCATATTCATCATAGACATTTTGAGGTGATTATCAAAGTCGCTGAATTAATTTGTTCTGTTAAATTCAGTTGTCATTTTTCTATAGAATACGTTTATCTGTAAGCCACACACTTCTACAGTCAGATCAAAGTTATCATGTTAGCAAATATTTTGAATCAATTCCCCAATCACTTGACTCAATTTAGTGATGTTGAAGTTTCTTTTTAATGATTTTGTCCTCTAAATGATTGCCCTTTTTTTAAAGTTCTTCTAAATACAATCAGTAAAATAGTATTGAAAGAAATATATAGTTTACATATAATTCATTGTTCATATCGCTATACAGAATCGATTTTTTCTGTTAGATTATCAAAGTTCAATGAATATATCCCAAAATAACATTTGTGATCGATCGATCCATCCAATAACATTTATGAAATAGGATAATCCAGTTTGCTGATTTCTGTTGCATAACTGGCTATGTATATTTTGAATAAGATGCATTAATAATTACAAAGTAATAATTCTTTTTATTTCAGATGCAAATGGTTTGCTTAGTCAAGCATTATTAATGGGTAATTTTGAAGCTGCAGTAGAGATGTGTCTTCATGAAAATCAAATGGCTGAAGCTATTTTACTTGCCATAGCCGGTGGTCCTGATTTGCTTCGGCGTACACAGAATAAATATTTCAGCACTAATCACAGTTCTTTAAGCCGAGTAAGCCAACTTTCATATTCAGCATGATAACATCCCATAAAAATGGGGCATTACTATGTACCATTGCTATGCACCAGTGTGTAGGAATCAATATCATTGAAAGCAGCGTTTTGGTAATACTGCAAACATCTTTATTTGGCAACTGTGTGTTCAATTGACCTGGCCTCATTTTAAATGGCTGTCATCATCTTTTTTTTTTTCTGTTTCTCATGCTGATATGAGTTGGGTGGTTTGACAGGATCCAGCAAGCTACAGGGCTGTGCCAGCATCTAGTGTCAGATTTGGCATGGGTTCTATTCCTGGATGCCCTTTTTAACGCCAACCACTTTACAGTGTGTAATGGGTGTTGTTTTTTTGTTGTGCCACTGGCACTATTGAGGTTGCCAAGTAATTTGCTAGACAGAAAAACAAAACAGGGAAAGGTGTAGAAAAATATAAAATATAATTTTTAAAAACTTGACTAAGTAGGATGAATGTTTGAGAGAGATGGAGCTGACTTTATGCCAGATGTTGAGAGGCTGAAGTATGACAGGGTGACAAGCAAAAGTGTCTTGCTATAGAGGAGATACATGGCAATTTTTATTTTTCAAAGGTGGTAAAAACTATATTACCCATGTCCATTTGGGCATTTTACATGAGAGCTGTTGCCATCTTTTTGCAAATTGTTGAATTCAACATCAAAATTAAATTAGTGTTATGCAGAATTAGGATTATAATAGAATAAGACCAAAGGTCAATTTCTTTCATTTTGTTCCCAGTATATATTTTTTTAATTGTTGATTTTTATATATAAAAGAAAATATGCTGATTTGATAATGGTTATTCTGTTCTTCTTCTTCAGTTAATTTCATCAGTTGTGACTCATGACTGGAATCATGTCATTCAAACCTGTAACTTGGACAACTGGAAAGAAGCTCTAGCTGTACTCATAACATATACGTCTCCAGAAGAATTCTCTTTTCTATGTGGTCAGTTATAATTTCAATTATTTACTTGACTTTTCTTTAGTGTTCATCACCATCATCATCATCATCATCGTTTAACGTCCGCTTTCCATGCTAGCATGGGTTGGACGATTTGACTGAGGACTGGTGAAACCGGATGGCAACACCAGGCTCCAATCTAATTTGGCAGAGTTTCTACAGCTGGATGCCCTTCCTAACGCCAACCACTCAGAGAGTGTAGTGGGTGTTTTTACATGTCACCCGCATCATTATTGTTTTAACAGTTACTCTTCCATATTTGTTGGGCCTGATGAAACTTGTTGAGGTAGGTTTTCTATTGTTACATGCTTTTCCTATTACCAACCCGCATCTGTCTCTAAATGAGGCAATATTTCCCATAGTTCTTCGAAAAACCAGCAACCCAATAGCTGGGCATGTTTTCATGAAAGATTGCAAATAAGTGACACCATTTGTCTGATTGGTCACTTTGTTTGGTGACCCTGAAAACGTCAAGACAAAGGAAAACATCAGACACATGCATGCACTCACCCATACACGTACATCTCTCCACACACACACAGACTGAGTGTTTTTTATCTACCAAATTCACTCACAAAACATCACTCAGCCTAGGTCTCTATTAGAAGATATTTGCCCAAGGTGCTATGCACTAGGATTGAACTCAAAACTATATGGTTACAAAGTGAACTTCTTGATCATATTGCATACCTTCATTTTTTTTAAATATTCTGAAATACTTTATGTTGTTGCAGTTGGTCCTCATGTCTCTTATGATTAAACAAACCTATAATCAAAGTCTTGATTACCTTATCTTTTATCAGACACTATATTATTTTGGACTACATTATCTAATATGTACTTTCTTTTTAAGATGGTAGGGTGTAGTTTGAGTGAAATTTGACCTGTGTAGGCTCCCTTGTTAGCTCATACATCATCATCATCAGCATTTAGCATCTGTTTTCCATGTTGGCATGGGTTGGACAGTTTGACAAAAGCTGGCAAGCCAGAGAGCTGCACCAAGATACAATTGTCTGTTTTGGCAAGGTTTCTATGACTGAATCCTTTCCTAACACCAACCACTTTGCAAAGTGTACTGGGGCTTTTTACTTGACACCAGCACAGGCACTTTTTGTGTGACACCAATATGGGTGCTTTTGATATGGCCCCAGTACCTATTTCTAATTCTTTAATATAAAATTTCTAAATTTCCAATTTCAATTTAATTTTCAGATTAACTCTCACAGCTAAATTAGATTTTGTATCTCTTCTCATTTCTTTGTTTGCAATAATTAAAATATAATGAAATGCAAAATTTAAAAAATTGAATAAAATAGTTTTAAATTCTTGTCTACCAATTTTTTTTCTTTTTTGCTTTAGATTCCTTGGGAAGTCGACTTGAAGCTGAGAAGGAATCATCAGTCTATGCTAGTTTGTGTTATATTTGTTCAGGAAATGTTGAAAAACTTGTTGAAAATTGGCAACAAAATTCACAGAATGCAAGTGAGCCCTCAGCTCTTCAGGTTAGTATAATTGATGAAGGATTTTATATATTTTTTTTTCAATTTGTCAGAAATTGCAGGAAAAAGGAAAAAATTTGATGCCCTTCCTAATGCTAACCACTCTGAGAGTGTAGCAGGTGCTTTTTATGTGTCACTGGCACAGTAGCCAGTCAGGGGACACTGGCATTGACCATGTTTGGATGGTGCATTTTACATGTTACCAGCACAGGAGCCAGTCAGGGGACACTGGCATTGACCACATTTGGATGGTGCTTTTTACATGCCACTGGCACGGGAGACAGTCAGCAGGGAATTGGAACTGACCATGTTTGGATGGTGCTTTTTACATGTCACCAGCACGGGAGCCAGTGAGGGGGCCCTAGCATCGACCACGTTTGGATGGTGCTTTTTATGTGCCACTAGCACGGGAACCAGTGAAGGGGCACTGGCATCAACCACATTCGGATGGTACTTTTTATGTGATACTGGCACAGAAGCCAGTCAGGTGGCACTAGCATGGCCCTTCAATTAGTAGTTAAACCTCCTCCCAACATATGGAGATGCGAGATTCTCCGTTATAGTATAGGTGATCCAACTAAAATGTTGAGTATTCCAAACAAATCACACAGAAAAGATGTAGACTCTGCGGGTCACACAAAGGCAATCCTTTTAGAGGAGAAGTAACTCTGAATAAAAAAGTAATGCAAAAAGAAAAGAAAAAAAAAACTACTTTTTTTATATTCTTTTGAAAATTTACTGTAACCTTTTAGCATCACCATCATTTAATGTTTGTGTCCCATGCTGGTATGAGTTGGAGCCACTAATAAAATCCAACCAGGATCCATTAAGGCTGTGTTAGTCTTCAGTGTCAGTTTAGCAAGATTTCTGCAGCTGGATGCTCTTCCTAATGCTAACCACTTTACAGAGTCTACTGTTTTTTGCATAGTACCAGTACCAATGGGGTCATTAAGTAATCTGCAAGGCCCTAATTAATCCACAACACTCCCCCCACCTCACAGGGTGAGACTAGTATTGAGGAAAGTGGCTTTGTACCAGATGTAGAGAGGCTAAAGTAGGAAAGAGGGACAGGAACAAATGTATGAATCTTTCTATTTCAAATTATCTAACTGTAATAGACTGAACAATTGACTATTCCATTTCTTTCCATTTTAGGACCTGGTTGAAAAAGTCATGTTATTACGCAAAGCTGTTGAATTTTCTCAAGGCCAAGAAATACCAATAAAAGAAGGATTAGTTGCCGATAAACTTTGCAAATATGCCTCAATTCTTGCTGCACAAGGAAATTTGAATACTGCCATTAATTACATGAACTCATTTCCAGGGGTAATTATGAACTTTTAAAAAATTTTAATTAACCGTATCTTCTTTAGTAAAAATGGAATGTTGATTTATAGTATTGTTTCTGTCTGAAAGTTATAAATTATAAATTTTATTTTAGGTTTTGTTTGTAATTATTTGTTCTTATTCATGTAATTTTTTTTCTGTTACCAGCCTGCCCTAGATTCAATGAAGGACCGTTTGTTTCATGCTCTCAATGGGAATGTAGCTGGTGTGCAACAACCAGCTTTCCCGTTTCAAAAAGTAGAAATCCTTCCAGAAGGGGCTCAAAGGGGCCAACAACAACAGCATCTACAACAGCAGCAGCAGCAACTACAACAACAACAGCAACTACAACAGCAACACCAGCAACAACATCATCAGCAACAGCAACAACATCAACAACAGCCTTATCAAGCATCACAACCCCAACAGGCTTACGGACAAGCTCCACAAAATTTGTACCAGCCAAACCTGCAACAGAATCAATCTTTCCAGAAACAGCAGGAAGAACAAAGACTTGGATTGAATTCACAACAGGTCAAATTTAATGAGGTTTTACACTTTCTTTTTCTCTTGAATTTAAGTCAGTGAAATATTTGACATCATCGCCATCGTCATCACCATCATCATCTTCATCATCATCACTGTCATCATTTAATGTTTGTTTACCATGCTGTCATAGATTGTATAGTTTGATAGGATCTGGCAACAGGAAAAAAAAACACCTTAACTAAATGTGTGTGGGAGGTTGGGAGGGGGTATTAAAACTGGTGATACCAATGTTAGTGGTATGTTTGTATCATTGGTATTTATAATTGAAAGTAAATTGTAATTTGAAGTTTTAGTTTTCTATCTTTCATCATAACCTATACCTGAAAGCAATTTTTTTTTAAGTCATGAGGAAGTGAATTTTTCATATTTTTGCAATTCCTATCATTTCTAAAAGCATTTCAGGAAATAAATGTCACCATTTCAAACTGACATTGAGTCATGAATTAATTAATGATGAATTAACACCTAACAAAATATTGACTTTATTAATTAAGTAATATTGTGAGCACTCTTAATACATAAAATTTTATCATCACCTTCACAGACGTTCACAATATTCCATAATTAATAAAATCCTTTCTCCTATTGGCACAAGGCCTGAAATGTTAAGGGAGGGCTAGTCAATTACATCAATCCCTAGTGCTTGACTGGTACTTAATTTATCAATCCTGGAAGGATGAAAGGCAAAGTCAACCTCGGTGGAATTTGAACTCAGAACATAAAGACAGACAAAATACTGCTAAGCATTTTGTCTAGCAAATCTGTGCCAGCATGGAACATAGACGTTAAATGATGATGATGATTTAAACATGATAGCAAATGGTAACAATGTTTTATGTTTGTTTTATGGTGATTGATAGACTGCTCTACACTTAACATAGAAAAGCAAATAGGTAAGTGAAATGAAATTCTGACAACTCTAGCATGGATTCTTGAACAATGGACAACTTACACAAAAAAAACCCCACACTTATTAATTAATCATGAATATCGTTTATTAAATTTATATAATATTGTCCAACTCAATCTTACGCCAAAGTTTCACAAAATTAAAAAAAAAAAAAATTTGTGTTTTAGATAAGACTTAATCCATTACCCTGTTTAATATGAACACCTGGCACCTGAGTGTCCTTAGTGGATATTTGGGCAGGTCTCTGATCTCAAAGTAACTTTCCCTCTTCCTTCCATTAGTTACGGATACCCGGGAAAGACTACAACTACTACTTTTTCTCTTCTGACAGAAAATAAAGATAAACCCCTCAGAGTTTAAAGTAATTAAGTAGAGTTCATAGAACCTCTGTTGACACTGTATTTGATTAATGTCATTTAATATTGTTGATTTTCATTTTGAATTCATTTCAGGTTCAAGCAATTAGCCAGTTTCGAACTACAACTACCCCTAGTTCATATTTTGGACAAAATCAGTATCCTAGTACGAATGGTTCAGCTGCTGCACCACAAATTCCATCTTATCCAACACATATGAGTTCTATGATGGCTCCGTCAACTGGTGCCCCAATGTCTAAAGGTAAGATCTTTACTATCTCTCTCTCTCTCTCTCTCTCTCTCTCTCTCTCTCT
>NC_068985.1:16576671-16596687 GCF_001194135.2 Octopus bimaculoides
TATATATATATATATATATATATTATACTAGTGACTTTTACTGATGATAATTATTTCTACATTGTTTTTATACTAATTACTTTGAAATAAAATCTTGGAGTGAAACATAAATACACAAAGTTTATTCACATATCAGTTTGCTTGTGTGTGTATGTGTGTATAAATGTTAGTTTTTATGTCAAGTTATATATGAAAACAATTAAACACTAAATTGAGGAATTACTCAACGCTTTTTAATGGAGCACCTGCTTATTAAACTTTTACAAGGGCTTACAGTCAAATGGAGGCTAGCATGTTGAAACTTCAAAGTCACTGATTCCTCTCTTGTAAAAGTTTAATAAATGTGTGTGTGTGTGTGCACATGTAGACATGGCCATGTGGTTAAAATGTTTGTTTCAAAACCACATGATTTAGACTTCATTTTCATTGCCTAGACACTTTTACCTGATGTCTTCTACTATAAGCTATAAGCTACATATGTATATGCGTGTGTGTGTGATCAGTGTGTCTGCTTCTCAAGGCAGGCCTACTTAGCCACAAGCCTGATCATGGAGGTTTCCTTGTCCACACTGATATCTAGCGTGTTCTCTCTCACACCTTGTGTAGCAGTGTGTGTGGGTCAGTCAGTGGACTCATTCAGCATTGTAGGTCCCAACATCCAGATGGTCGGACTTTTGCTGGAAGGCTGGTTTGAGGTTTGTGTGAAAGAACTTGTAGGTGCCTTGCAGGCCTTTGGAGCCATATGAGCCATCATCAGCAATGGGGAGACCAAACTTAAAATGTTTCTTACAATGAAGTTTATCTAAGCAAGGGTCTTTGTCAATCATGAGTTGACTTCTAACACATGGGGAGAGAGAGAGAGAGAGAGATTTTTACAGCTTTCTTTTTATCTTGGGAGAATGGTTCTGGAAACATATTATGTAACTCGAACAACATGAAGGAAAATACTTGACTTACTTTTATTTTTCAGGTCCTTTAGCACAAAAATATCGTACCCATTCTGGTTCTGCAAATGCTGGTTATGGAATGGAAAACTACAACCAAACCACTGCCTTAAATCCAGATTATTCTAATAAAAGTTCATACCAACAACAGAGTTATCCTAGGTTTGTATATGGAGATATTTTATTAAAATTTCCAAATTACTACTGTTTATTGCATTTTACTATTATCCTTTATTTTTATTGTTTAATCAGGAAAAAAAGATTGTGCTCAGAACCTTGACTGGCCCTTACAAATTGCAAGAGAACCTGGGTGATTGCAAATTGTGGTTGGTGCATGTTCTGGAGAGGTAGACATAGTATAGCTAATGAGAGAGAGAGAATGTATAACTAGTAGTAGAAAGGAAAAGTAAAGAGACAATATATCTATGAGCCAGAGATCGGTGTGTTGGCAAGTAAAACTTTATCAACCAAGATGACTTTCCTTTGGATATGATTTAGGATATTCATGTGAATATAGCAGCAGTACCCCAGATGTAGGAGCAGCATTCCATTGTGAGTTTCACTTTAGCCTAGTAGAAACTCAGAATTGTTTACTCACTCTAAAGAGAAATGCTAGTTTTCACTCCACCTTTTATATAAATTAACATTGGGAACTTTTTTATTGTTTGAAATTAGTAATAAGGAAAATGTTTCAGAAGTCTGTAGCTCCAAATAGAAACTGATGCAGGGTTGATGGTGTAGGAAGGTGTTCCTTAATCCTGTCATAAACAGGCTCACTTCTACTGGTGGCATGATAAAATACACCCAGAGGACTCTGTAAGATGAAAAAAAAGAGCATCTAACCACATAAAAATATATCAGAAATGGAATATACAAACAAGACATGAACTCCACAAGTTGCATTGCAAGCTTCCCATCTAGAAACTATATGGTTAGAGGTCTGATCCCTTACATGAACACAGTTGGCTGGGATCCTCTACTATACACATATGTAGCAATGAAATATCGCCACTTTCAGCACACAGAAAGTGTTGTATATGGTACCTTGTATGGCTATAGCCCCTGTTCAGATGCCATATGGTTGAAGTCATTATCTTCATTAATTATCAATGAACAAACTTGATGGCTCTAAGCATCTTCTGTTTCCTTCTTTGTTTTTTGGCAATTGCTCAGTCATTATCAAAGTTTACAGATTAACTATCAAATGTGTTTTAATTGTGACATACTGTTCATTTTGTAGCTAACATGCTAGTAAGGGCTATTTATATATGGATTCTGTGATAAGTTGATATAAGTTAGGATTTTGGTGGAGGGGTTTTGCTGATAATGTCCTGGTTAGTAATAATGCCTTTTTGAGCTGGAGTTGTCTAGAGGACATAATTCTAATTTCATACAGTTGATTTGCGTTTCTTTTTGTTCACTCAGTTTCTTAGGTGTTGTATAATGACATAACCTTTTATTAGCGGAATTGTACTATATGAGACTTTGATATAAATTTTATTAAAGAGTTAGCATAATCTGTGAGTGCTTAGAGAAAAAAGAAAGACTACATAAATTCAGGAACTTACCTGTAGACTATTTTTATAATTTTTGCTTATTCATTTAAAAAAAAAATTTGAACTTTCTGATTAGATTTTGGGAATGAATTTATTCCTCATATTACAGAAATATACAAGAAATCACCTTTATATTTCTCTGCATTCTAATTAAAATTGCACCTTTCAATAATTAAAACAGTAATCTCTTCTCTTCTATATTTTAGTCCAAATTCTTACCAAACTTCAAATACTTATCATCCACAACAACAAATGCAGCCATCCAATGTATACAATCCAATTTCAACACCAGGTAAAATATTTAATTTTGTCCTATGTAATAATATGCAAGTGTTGTATCATAGTAGTTTTGAAAGTGTGCATGTGTTAATGATTGTGTACTGTTAAAAGTAAAACTAATTGTAACAAACATAATAGGGTGGACATACATCATGATTTTAATTCATATCATTCAAGTGTTACTTTTTCTCAGAGATTGTTTATTTTTCAACTTACTTAAAACCAGAAACCAGTGAAGAAAATTCTCTGGAAATATGTAGTGTACTGGTGTTGTGCAGAATGCATCGCTTAACCAATTTCTTCCAATTCTAACATTGCATCCACATGTTTCTGTCTTAAATTATAGGTCAATAGCTTAGCAAGTATGGTTTGGTTACTAGTATAATATTATGATATCCATGATAGACATTAACAGGCAGAACAAAAATATATGGGAAAAGAAACACATTATCAGAAGTCTACAAGAACAAGTTACAACTTTTTTGTAGAATCAAGATCTGAAGTTGGAGCTTCTACATCTGTCTTTACTTACTGTCTTAATTTAAATATATACACTCAGAAGATCCCCATCATTTCATCTTGTTACATATACATGCTAAACCTTCATAAAAATTTCAACCCAAATATATTGAGAAATTAGTAATTATTTTATGCATTGAGACATAAATATACTCAGAAACTACCAAAAAAGATCATTGTTGTCAGTTGTGTAAAACACCCAAAAAATTTGAATAAATTTATAATTTACTCTACAAATATGTTTTGTGAAGGTTTAGTTTTCTAAGTTAACAAGGATTAAATGTCTTTATATATATATATATATATATAATACAACCAGATACTCTTCATATTGCTAACCCATACCTGTTTTTCAAGTAATGGATTCTTTAATCCACACATCCTCAAGAGCACAGAGCCAGCAAACTTATTAAAAGGAAAAGAACAAACCTTAAGGATTATAGCTCAGAGCTTTTTCATTCAAAGTGCGCAGGATATAAACATGCACTCACTCACATACACATGACAGGCTTCATATAGTTTTTGTCTAGTAAATTGACTCAAAAGGCATTGGTCAGCTCTGGTCCACAGTAAAAGACTCAGAGGATGCTACACAATAGGACTGAAGTCAAGACCACATGATTATTGGTTGTGAAGTGAACTTCTTAACCATAGTCACATCTGCACCCAAACCAAATAACATCAATAAGTAGTCATTTGTCTGATCCCTGTTTTTTAACTTGCAGAACATCAATTATACAATTAAAGTAGTCAAGTTATTGAAACCCAAAAGCAAATTGTCACACAAAACCATTTGTTTTTCTTGTTAAAAACATTCATACTGAAAATGTTACAGTAATTTAATGTATTAAATGTTGTTTATACATTGGCAATTTTAGACATATTTTCATTTTTATATTTTCTGTTTTCTAGTAGCTCCACAAGCTTCTGGTCCAATGGGAGATATTCCTTCCTTTCAAGAAATGAAACCTCACACACCTTGGAATGATCCACCTGTGTTTAAAGATAAAGTGAACAACTCACGTGTAAGTCAATCAAATCTAAAATGAGACACTGGTCTCGTATCCTATTTAGCAAAGTATTTTGTGGTTTTTTTCTTTTCTTATTATGTATTTAGCTTTTGTTGCAGAAAGTTCTTTTATAATGTGATATAAAGGTTCTTACCAAATATGATGGTTCTTAGATTGATTGCATATATAGTAAACATTGCAACACTTTTCACATCTCAACTATAGACCTTTTATTATTGATGTAACAATTCATTTTTCTCTTCGTTATCTTTCATGATGTCATTTCAACAAAACAATTGAGAAACAAAAATTAAATGTTTGTAAATTCATTATTTTGTCATCTCATCAGAATTTATTCATTGAAATTGTTATTAACATATTCTCAGAGATGTTTTGTTACAGATAACTAACATTAAATTAGTATCATCATGTATATTTATTCTAATGGTTGAATTACAAATATTTTGTATTATGTTTGCTTTAGGGGTTACAAAAGTAACTTCTTACTTTTTCTGCTCAAAATATGTAGTAATTTCAATATTTTTCCCCCCAAAACAGGTAGAGAATTACTATGCAGTCATGAAACCTACCAGAAATAGTAGCCAAAAACACATTAGATAACAATTACACTAGTTATACTTTAATCTGAAATCAAGATTGGATAATCTGGGTTTGAATACCTTTGCTCATAGATTAACTGGATCAATAGTTGCCTAAGATTAAACAGCTTTTTTTTCTCAGAGCTTTTTAGGAATTTTGATTATAAAAGATCACCACATTGAGTTTAGCAGTTTCTCTCACACCTTATTCAAAGTTACATGTTTATAGTATGTGATTATTATTTTTCTAATCTCCGAAATAGTAATAGTCCTTTGTACTGTAAGCACAAAGCTTGAAATTTCGAGGGAGATGGTCAGTTGATTGCATCATCCCCAGTACTGAACTGGATCTTATTTCATCAACCCTGAAAGGATGAAAGACCAAGTTGACCTTGGCAGAATTTGAACTCAGAATGTAATACCAGAAGAAATGCCACCAAGCATTTTGTCTGGCGTGGTAACAATTGTGCCGGCTTTCTGCCTTCCCCAAAATAGTAATAATAATAAATAGTAATGAGCTTATTGTATGGTACTCAGCTGCTAAGTGCTTCTTTGACTTTGTTGCTCATGTAAGCCTGTTGATATAATGAAGGCTGATATTTATAGATACATAAACTACTAATGAAAGTAACATAATACAATAACTTAAGATTATATTTAATTTAGTTTAAAAGCTGAAATGATGAAATATAATTTCAAGGTAAAAGTAAATTTGAATTGTTGTGTATCATGTAACCAATGTTACTGGGAAAACTCTTTGATTACCTCAATTACCATTATTATTAATTTCTTACTTAAGTACAATATTTATAGAGGAAGAGAATACTTTTTTGCAAGGATAATAGCAGAGTTTATCTCTTATTCTTTGACTTTTGTCTACTAATGTGGATTGCAGTTATATAAAAGTTAAAGCTTTTATTTATATGCTTGATATTTTTTATGGCATATGATTATTACTTTTATAATAGTCTGTGTTGTTTGCAGTTCCTTACAAACTAAAATCACAGAGGAAAATTTTTTAATATTTTAAAAAATTTTAATTATTTGTTATGATTTTATATCATTTTACTAACAAACAAGTTTGAAAATGTTAACTTCACCTTGTTCTCTTTAATATTTCTCTTGATTTGCACTTGTTTCATTGAATTAAATTTGGATTGTGTCGCAAAACACAACACAACACAACACAACACAAAGCAACATGTCATAAACTGAACTAGATCAATCATTATGATAATGGTTGTGTTACAATTAATAAAAATTATGTTAACATGTTTTTTTTTCAAAGTGACACACATAGATTAAGGAAAAACTGCAAATTAATCTGGTTATTTCCTTGGCGAACTTCTGTTTAGAAATTCTTATATTTGAAATAATTGAACATTTTTCAATAGATAATATATGAATAACATATTTTAATAAGAATTATGCTAAACATCATTGTAGGCTAAACATCTTTTTTTCCATATCTGTTCCAATGTTTGGGGGTCAAATGTTGCCTGAGAACTTTTCATAGCTGTTTAGAATGTCTTAAGATATCTATTTTACTTGGGGCAAATGTTAGAACAAAAGCCAATCTAAAAACATTTGCAGGTTCTATAAATATTCAATAGATAAAGGTGAGATCAATTACTGATAAAGAAAGTAAAAGAAAGGCAAAAATTTTTCATTTATCTACCTTAACTTTGATAATAATACTTGATAATATAAAATGGATTTCACCAAGTTTGTTGATAAAGAAAAAAAAACTATTGAATATCAAGAATTTGTCTTGTAAAATTATAAATCTACTTTCCAATAGGAATAGAAATTTGATGGTACTACAAATTTATAGATATGTATAATAATGTATATATTTTATAGCTAAATATATCATAATATTCACTTCTGGAGTGGAAAAAATTCACTTCAGTAGATGTAAAGTATGTTGAAAAATGTGTATACCTGAAGAGCACAATGAATGGAAAGGACAAAGTTGAAGTTTAACATTGAACTATTTTTAACTTTTAAACCACTGTTAACTTAGTTTCAACTGCAATGGTTTGAAGCAATGGAAATAAAGCAAACAATTGGAAAAGAACAAAATAAAAATACACCGTTAGCAGTACTATAAAATATTTTATATTTAAATATTCCATTGAGTTAAGAGTAATCTTTATAATTAACTATGAATAATCTAGAAAATTAAATACTCAACTAATATTTACTACAATTAGATGGAGTAAATATGGTTCATTCATAAAATAATTCTTCATTAAGGATACATACATATACATATATATATATATATGTATGTTTGTACTACACTACCTATGACCTGTTGGGTCACCAATAATTCAAGGTACCCGAAGAAACCACAAATCTCGGGAACCAGTGGTCCAATTTACACAAAACTTGTTTTATTATGTTTGTATTCACACTTCAATGGTACCTTACTTTCAAAATATTTTCTAATTATGCACCGGTTTGGCTGTAATAAATTACAGACAAGCAAGCGTGCAAACAAGCAATCATAAAGGTACCTGAGAAAACCGTGTGTCTCAGGAACCTGTGGTTTGATTTACATGAAACATGTCTTATTCCATTTGTATTCCCATTTCAGGAGCACTTTACTTTCAGAGTATTTTCTAATTATGCACCGGTTTGGCTGTATTAAATTACAGACAAGCACACATGCAAGCACGCACACAAACAAAGCTATGCAGGTGTTCACAATAAAGGGCAATAACTCCAGGTTTCACTGCTTCAATTTGTGAAAACAAACCCACAAAAAACATTTATCTTAGGAATCCTTGGTCTGATTTACATGAAACTTATTTTATTCTGTTTGTATTCCCATTTCAGGGGTATCTTACTTTCAGAGGCTTTTCCCATTATGCGCCAGTTTCGCTGTATTAAATTAGACAAGCACGCAAGCAAGCAATCACAGACTTTTAGTATTATATAGATGTATATATCTCATTTAACATTTCCAAATAATAGACAAACTAATTGACATGAAAATAACAGTTAATGATTTTGTGTATTGTTTTTTTCTTTATTTTAACAAAAAAAATTTATTGTATAAAACTATTATATTATGTTTTCAACAATTGATAAAATAATTTTTCCTGCTTGTCACATTATTTTGCAAATGTTGCTTAATGCAAGCTAGAATGTGATTATTAGTTACCTCTGCACTTAATGCCTGCGTTGCCTTAAGGTTTTATACAATATTTCCCTAGTGAGAATGTGGTAGTTACATTTTTATTGAGTTATCAATCTCAATATCCTTAACCATTTTCCCCCCTACATCCTAGATCGAAGGAAAGGGCAGCACTTGTGGCCTTTGCAGGGCCTTCTAGACTGGCGAGAGTGATGCCATTAATGGTACTCTTAAACCTTTGTATGTTAAACACTTGCTAGAAAGATAGAGCAGGAAGGGGGTTCCAGAGAGGTTCCAAAGAGTTGATGTTCTGGGACGGAAGGACTTGCATAGGGATTAGTGTGAAGCTTAGGGAGTTGAACAGAACAACGGTGATGAGGAAAAGAGAGGTGAGGGGAATAGAAATGCTGGAGAGTTGGGGTCATGAGCCCAGGCAGCTCTGAGGAGCAAAAGCCAGATGGTAGCAGTAGAAGAGATGGAGAGGGGGTAGACAGTGTGCCTATGAATCAGTGGTTGGAGCATGTCTGTGAGTGACTCTATGTCAATCAGTCAAGGGCCCTTTTCTAGACGTACTCTGGGTTGTCTCATTACTATTTTGGTCCATGACTGCTATCTTTGCATCAATGATAGTGTGTTCTGGGTAGTTAATGTTTATTTGGATATATGAGAGTAGGAAACAAAGCCCTAATGATTGACTTCAAATGATGTAAACAAGAATAACACATCATAGGATGGTGATGAGCCAACTGCAATAAACAGACCACCAACTTAGAAACATCAAAACCTATATAATATTTATAGAAGATGCTAGAGGAGATATACAGCTCTGTTATGAATAAAGACTAAAGATTGTGATAGCATGCACACTGCCAATAAACTAGTTGACATTTTCTGGTTAGCTTTAGATGGGAAATGATAAAATGAAGATGTAGTGATTTGAATATGATTAAATTAATCAATTTCGTGTATATAAATATACTTTGTTTTGGAGTTGATGTACAAAATAACGAAACTATAAAATATATAATTAACCTTGCTTACTTTTTGTCAAATCAACATAACGTTTCTATCTATACATATCTGAATGAGGGATTAAATGACTTGTGTGTTTGTGTGTGTGTAATAGTGAATCTCTATTGACAAGGATTCTGTTATTCAATCAACCAAATTACCAGCTCCTGAATTAATGTGTAAAGGACTGAGTATTCCAAACATGTGTACCCTTATTGTAATTCTCAGGCAGAGTCAGCATGACACAGGGTGTGACAAGGCGATGCCTCTTGAACTGCTGAGATAATCCACCCAATAGGCTTCTACACAGTTCCCATCTGCCCAGTTTCACTTACTAAACATGGATTGACCTCAGCTGAGAATATAGTAACATATACTCAAGAGGCCACATAATGGAATTGAACCCAGGATTTTGTGGTGGTGCTATGAACTTCTTAATCATATTATACCTGTGTGTGTATTTATTTATATATATTAGACTTGGTGAGAGCTTATGGTGACAGGTGTATCTCATTTGTTCTGTTACTGATTATCATTTGATCTTTCTTAACCTAAACAAATCTTCACTCCAACATTGGGTGTATTTATATATATATATATATATATATCTGGGGCTAAAAGCAACAGTAACATCCACCCTTAGGGGTCAGCCACATTTAAATGGCAAATATACTTCACTTTATATATATATATATATATATATATATATATATATAGGCGCAGGAGTGGCTGTGTGGTAAGTAGCTTGCTTACCAACTACATGGTTCCGGGTTCAGTCCCACTGCGTGGCACACTATAGCCTCGGGCCGACCAAAGCCTTGTGAGTGGATTTGGTAGACGGAAACTGAAAGAAGCCCGTCGTATATATGTATATATATATGTGTATGTGTGTTTGTGTTTGTCCCCCCACCATCGCTTGACAACCGACGCTGGTGTGTTTACATCCCTGTAACTTAGCGGTTCGGCAAAAAGAAACCGATAGAATAAGTACTAGGCTTATGAAGAATAAGTCCTGGGGTCGATATGCTCGACTAAAGGCGGTGCTATAGCATGGCTGCAGTCAAATGACTGAAAGAAGTAAAAGAGTAATATATATATATACAATATTGGGTTCAGAACATGAAATGAGTGTGCTGTATAACTAAACCAGGAATATTTAGATCTTATCAGTTAAATCAAAAGTTCCACAAGTCTGCATGTGAGGAAAAAAGACTCCAAGATGCTAAGTTCTCATTGACAAAGTTTATCCCAAAGAGAATGTAAATCTAAAGTATTTTGCATCTATGCTTATTAAATTTAGCTTTGTGCACTATAAATTTATCCCTTGTAGAACTTCCATTTTTATCTCTGTAGCATTCAGGCTGGAATGATCCCCCCTTGGTTGACCCGGCACCTGTACAGGTAAGGATTTGGTGTATAGGGCCCATTTGTTTATAAATTTCTCCTGGAAGTCCTTAAGTCCTTTAGATATTCATATATGCATGAAATCTTCTGCTTCTTTTACCTAATAATATGCATGCGTCCTTACACTATTTTTTTTTTTTGCATTAGTTCTCAGCAGCTTTTATTACCATTGATTATCTACAAATATTTCATAAGACTTTCTAAAACTCTTCTTTTAATGGATCAGTTTTCTTTAAATTCATTTTGTTATTTAACATTCTCTGCATGAAACTCAACAAGCATGTTTTCATTATAAATACTTCTTCATATTTAATTCTTCTTTATGTTTAATATTGTTTCTTCTGTCTGAGGGTAAGTAAATAACAAATGATGGCATTATATACACTATACACTGAACTGCAAAAATTATCTCAGAATTATCTATTGTTTAATCTCTGAATAATGCAATCCCTGATTTATTCAAACAAACCAAGAATATTTGATATTATGCATTAGTAAGATTTCTAGTCATCACTTATTCATAAAGTCATCAACCAACTATGATTTTTTAAAATTCATTGTTATCATCATCGTCATCGTTTAATGTCCGCTTTCCATGCTGGCATGGGTTGGATGGTTTGCTTGAGGACTTGCAAGTTGGGAGGCTGCACCAGGCTCCAATCTGATTTGGCAAAGTTTCTACAGCTGGATGCCCTTCCTAACGCCAACCTCTCCAAGAGTGTAGTGGGTGCTTTTTACATGCCACCAGCACAGGAGCCAGTCAAGTAGCACTGGTACCAGCCATGCTCAAATGGTGCTTTTTGCATGCTACCAGCATGGGTGCCAGTAAGGTGGCACTGGCATTGGCCACACTTGAAGGTGCTTTTTACATGCCACCAGCACAGGTAGCTGTCAGGCAACACTGGCGTTGGCCATGCTCAAATGGTGCCAGTCATTTTATACAAAATGATAACTGAAAGATACTAGAAATTTACAAGAGAAAAAAACTCTATGTAGTCACTGGACTTGCTATGAATAGTTGCCAGATCTCCTTCAATTCTCACTCTTCTATCTCAAATGAGGAAGGTAACATTGGAGAATGTACTCTTAGCTATATTATGAGGCTGAGAATATGCATGGTTATGGCTCAGTACTTTTGATCATTTGTCTGTTCAATCAAAGCTGACTTAAAGCTAATCAACAATAATAACCAAAGATTAAGTGGGGGGAAAAAAGCACTTTTGAAGAAAAATAACTGCTGATGAGTATGCTCTTTGATGTTGTAAAAACAGAAAATATAATCCTGAAAATAATTTCAAATAAAATTTGTATGTTAATGCCTATAAGTGTCAACTTTACTCATACTCTATCACCACTACTTTCAACATCAATCTTATGTGAAGCAACAAAGAAATCAACAAGTCAAGGTAGCTTTAATGTGGTTGTTAGAGATATCAATCAATCCAATCCTTTTACATGGGACTTGATTTGTTATAAATAGCAATCAGATATCCCTGCCGTCTTAAGAAAAAAAAAAGGAAGCAACTGTATAAATTTATTTTGGTTGTATGTGATTTTTATTTTTTTTGTAAAGTTTCTGTTGTTATTATGAACCAACAAATAAGTCATTAAACCAATAAGGGAACTTCTCTGTGGTCACATGTGCTGCTTTTTTATTGTTATATTTTGTCACTTTGTCAGAGGTTGAAGGACCAGCCCACCTGACATTTGGAAGGTCTCTGAGACTGAAACCATGGCCCAAGAATTACCCTCAGACTAGAGACACGAGCTAAATGCTTACAACAGAACAGACTCTGCTAAAGCACTTAAGGACCTAGTGGTACTATATTAAATTTTCAACCAGATTCTGCATAGTTTCCATCCACCCAGTTTCACTTACAATACTTGGGTTGACCCAAGGCTATGGTGTCCTGCAGTGGGATCTTGTCTAGAGCCTTGAGAGTGTGACATAAACTCATTAACCACATAGTTATATTTGTTAGAAATATAGCAGTTGTACTTTATCTGATTTTCCCATCATCTTAAGAAAAATGTCTGTATGATTGCTACTTCAGCAGTTTGATAAGACTATAAATAGTATCTCTATTACTTGATATGCTATCTATAGATAGCATATTTCTGAGGTTATAAAATGAAACCTTGTAGAAACATCTTAACAATTATTTCATATCTTTAACAATGCCATGGGAAGTATTTCATTTCAGGTTGTAGGTGGATCAGAAAACATTTTGACATTTTATAACATACTGTCAAGAAATCAAACAAAATTAAATATAGTGTGTGTGTGTGTTGACTTTTCTCACAATGTAAAGCATTTCAGTTTCAACACATGGTCTCATAGCAAGCCGTTTGTCAAGCAATTAAAATTCCAACAGTTTTATAATTATGTTGGTGTGTAGTATAGTCTCACAACTGGTTCTAGTTGTGGGAATATTTATTTTACAATTGTATCTAAAAACAGCAAGTGTTTAGTTTAAGCCATTGTGGGTTTTAGCCTTGCAGCTGCTTTTATCCTTTTCTGCTTTAGCTTGGAGAAGGAACAGTGCCCATGACTTTCCCAGGCCCTTCAAGATTGGTGAGATTCATATGAATCAGTTTGAGCATTAATAGACTGACATTTATGGAAATAATGTAGATGGAGAGGAAATTCCTGATGATTGGCACTCTACAGAAGAAGGATTGGTTAAAAGGGCTAATGTAAATAAAGTGGGGTTGGATTTGGCAATAAGATGAGGGCTCAGGTTCAGTCCCTCTCTATAGCATCTGAGGCAAGCTTTGAAGGTGAAACTGGCTAGACAAGAAATATGAAAGACTCAAATGGATTGTTCTTGCAATTCAAAGGGTTTCCTTTGTCTCAGAGCGTCATGCTAATTTAGTCTGAGAACTATGTTAAGAGTACATGTGCTTTTTGAGTACTCAGCCTTTTACATACTAATTGAATGAGTAGGTAGTTCAGTTGTTCAAATAACTGGGCACTCATCATTAAAACTGATGGAGGACCCTTTGTGCCAGGTCAGAGGACCAGAGGGCTTTTATAACAACAACAGAACAGGCAGTGAGAGGAGACAGTATGTCTGTGCTCCATTACACTACAAAAAGACTTTCTGAGATACCAGTCTGTTTTTGCTTAAAAAAGATAGACCGTTAAATTGACATGTTATTCATATTGACCTATGAGTATCCTTCTAAAACAATGGTCAAGACTGAAGAAGGACAGTGGTGCTACAACTATTGATGAATTAAAGCAACTAATGATGGAACTGGACATGAGCCATTGTCAGTTTCTATACACAGTACAAGTTGTAGACGATCACTCACTCGTTTGTTTTACATTTACAACACACACACAAGTACATACTGAGGCATTGCTTTACAGCTGGATGCTGTTCCTTTCACTAACCTTTCTCTGTTTTATTTTTAGTAAGGAGTTTTCATTCCACTTATCTTCAAGTGTGGGGCTGCTGTAATATTTGCTGACACAAAGATGTAAACAAACATCACTGTCAATAGCTTAGCTCTGTGCAGAATTCAGACATTCAAATTGGCATGCATATGCATGCAGTACACTTTGTAAAGGGGTGGGCATTAGGCAGAGCATTCAGCTGCAAAAACCATGCCAAAACAGACAGTGAAGCTTGGTGCAGTCCTGTCAAACCATCCAGTCCATGCCAGCATGGAAGATGGATGTTAAATGATGATGATGATGATGTGCATATACACACACACACATGAAAGGCTTTGTGCAATTTCCATCTATCTAATTCATTTACAAAGGATTGCTCAACCTGGGGCTACAGTAGAAGACATTTGCCCAAGGTGCCATACTCAAGGACTGAACTCTAAACCACATGGTTTTGAAGTGAACTTCTTGATCAAACTGCCAAACCTGCTCCAATCAATGGTGATAATTCATATTGATTAATAATGCTCAACTTCATATTATAAAAAAAAAATGTGTTTCTTTTTACAAATTATTTTCTGCCTTTATTTCTAACTTTCATTAACTACGTGTTCACCAAAGAGTGAATATTTGAACTTTATTATAATGCTAAAATTCATTAACCGTTTAACAACAATCACATTGTATTGATATGATATTGTTTTCATGTTCAGTCTCCTGTAGGTGCACCAAACATCATATATTTGAGAGAGACTGAAAATTAAACTAAAAATCGCCTTTTAATATTAATGGTTTCTTCTATCTACAGACTTACCTGAATTAAGCTTATGTTATTTTTAGAAAATTACCTGTAGAGCTGCTGTTAATCTTTGCTTATGTAAATTGCAGCAATTTGAATCTCCAAATGCAATTCCCAATCAAATGTATGGAATTCCTGGAAACACTGATCAACAACAACCTGTCAACAGTTATCCAAACATTTACAACCCCCAGGAACATCAGCCTCAATTGCCGGTTAGATATTTTAATAATATTTCACTTTTATGATTTCACTTATAAATTTAAACACCTGTATGTTTTATTGAAACTTATTAAAATATTTTACTGTTTGTAGCAATCAGCACCTGTAGTTAACCCAGCTCCAGAACCTGTACCTGAAGTTGTAAAAGGACCTTTGCCAAATGAACATCAAATTTTACAAGAGATATTTGATGCCTTGGTTGAAAACTGTTTAAAAGTTGCATCAAATGCTGTAAGTAAAACAATGAAATATCCTTATTTCATAATTTTAATCTAGATATGCACTGCAATACATACGTATGTACATATGTACATTCGTACCTATCATCATAAGTGCATTAGGCTTTGAACCTAGAAATGCTAGGTTTTTCAAAGAAAGAGTAAAAAAATTGATGCAGATTCTCCAAATTCAAATTATTAGTGACACAGTGAAGATCTGTTAGTCATTCCAAAGATTCTTCATCTGAGATTCTTTAGGTCAACAAATGCACAAATTTGAGTGAACTCAACCACATATTTACAAACACTGGGCACTCGCAACTCAAAAAGTCTGGTCATTTTGTTAGTGACCAGCTTGACTTCGCTTAAGAAGAACTTAAATGAAACTCAAAAACAAACAAACAAACATGCATGCATACAATTGAATTAATGAGGCTAATTATTCAGTAACATCATTTGACACCTTGGGAAAGTGTTTTCTGCTATAGCCTCGGGTTGACCGAAGCTTTGTGAGCATTTGGTGAACAAATACTGACAGAAGCCTGTTGTATACATGTGTGTGTGTGTGTGTATCTTTGTGTCTGTGCTTCTCCCCTACTGCCACTTGACAAACAGTGTTGGTGTGTTTATGTCCCAGTAACTTAGCAGTTTGGCAAAAAGAGACTGATAGAATAAGTACAAGGCTTTAAAAAAAAATAAGTACGGGGATTGATGTATTCAAAAATTCTTCAAGGTGGTGCCCCAGCATGGCCACAGTCTAATGACTGAAACAAGGAAAAGATAGAAGAAAAATCCCACCATCTTTTATCCATAACTTTCTAATACAATATAGTAATAACAATCTAACAAGTTCTGAGATTCTTAATTTTTTTCTTTTTTAATTATTTTAACAAAACATGGTTTTCGTTTATTTACTTCTTTCCCTTGATATTTTATGATGTAGGATGTCCACTTCAGTTTTTTAAATGTTGATTTTTCTCTTTTTCATATTTAGCAAACTAAAAGAAAACTGGAAGACGTAGTTAAGAAACTGGAAGCGTTATATGACAAGCTAAGAGAAAATGCGGTATGATACTTTGCAGTTTTATAACTCCCCCTCCTTCGTCTCTCTCTCTCTCTCTCTCTCTCTTTCCTTCACATAAACAGACTTGTACTTTATATTGCAATTATCATCAGTTTTAGATAGTTGTTTTAACTTCGGGATTCAATTTCACCAACTGACCTTTTCTTCTTTTATCGAAGTAGCTCAGCAGTGATCTTCAGAAAAATTGTAATTCTTTGATCAATTGGCCCCTTGTTTATAGATGAGGTTAATAGTCTAAAATCATTTGATGATTTTTAAACTTCTAATTTTCTAGTTATCATTTTATTGATATTACAACAGAATGTTTTGTCACATATTTCTGTAGCTGTAACCCAGTACATTTAACTTTCATCATCATCATCGTTTAACGTCCGCTTTCCATGCTAGCATGGGTTGGACGATTTGACTGAGGACTGGTGAAACCGGATGGCAACACCAGGCTCCAATCTAATTTGGCAGAGTTTCTACAGCTGGATGCCCTTCCTAACGCCAACCACTCAGAGAGTGTAGTGGGTGCTTTTACGTGTCACCCGCACGAAAATGGCCACGCTCGAAATGGTGTCTTTTATGTGCCACCCGCACAAGCCAGTCCAGGGGCACTGGCAACGAAATATTAACTTATCACTAAATATACATAATCCCTTTTGATTTTCTTTTCTACTCCCATCATATCATACCTAGCTTCTCACTCGTAGCATCCACCATTTTTTGTAGACCTAAAAGATGTAATCAAGAACATTTTTATGTGTCTAGGAAGAAGCAGACTTTGTTGTCTTTCTGTTTTTTTTTTTCTTTTTTTCAAGCATTTTTTCACCCTCTATTTAAGTAAACATTTCCATCTTTTATATTGTTTATTTCAGCTGTCCCAGAACATCATTCAAGGCTTGCATCAAATTGTACAATCATTGCAACAATATGACTATGATAGAGGACTACAAATCCATGCTCACATGATTAAGCATGGAAATTTTTCTGAAATTGGAAGCTTTATGCCTAGTCTAAAAGTATTAATGCAAACAGCAAACAATCTTCAAGTACGATGAACAATGGGTGATGTAAATCTCTCTATTGCATTTATTCTGATTATTCATAAATCCTTAACTACAAGAAAAGAACTGAACATTTCTCTGAAATCGTGTTAGCAGTTTCTTACGTCTACACAACTGCTAAATACTGGAAACTCGGGTGAGTCAGCAGAATGTTAGCGATTTGGAATCTATATATTCTTTTGACATCATGATTTATTAATAAAATGTCACGTTCTGAGATTTTTTTTTTTTCCAAACAATTCTCAAGGAACCTTCATTAGAATTTAATTAAACATTTATATGTTTATTTATTATTATTATTATTATTATTTTTTTTTTTTTTTTGCTGCTAATTCTTAAATTAAACTTCATTTGATCTATAGTATAATTCTTCTGATTACTGCATGCACTTCGCCTGTTACTTGTCCCCCAAACAGGATGATTTGATCACACATTGATAAAACTTCTGCTGATAACTCAATAAATTTTAATATTTCAACAGAATTTAATTCTGTTAAAGGTTTTATTTGTTTCTTTATTCCTATCTTGTTCTGTTCATGCTTCTAATTAACTTGTTAAATATCTACTTGTTTACTTAGTTATGGTTTCTTAAACCAATCATCCTCATGTTCATAGATTAAATATCTCATTAATAAAAAAAAAATTAATTAATTTTCTGGGAACAGGGCAGAAAAACAAATATCTATCTTTATTGTACAGAGCAGTGTGACTTTTCTTTCCTGAAGATAAAATCATTATTTTTATTTTTATTTATTTTTTTTTTAATATTTTTAGTGTCAACAATCAGAATTTTGATAATAATGCAAATTTGACTGAATATTATTATTATTTTTTTTTTTTGTACATTGTATATTATTAGTCAAATTTTATAATTATATGGTAAATTTATATTTCATTGTATCTGTTACACTAAATACTGGATGAAATTGTTTTGAAATGATCAAATTTGTAAGTTCAATACTTAGAATGTTTCAAACTTGTATAGTTATGATTTATGATCAAAATTTCTGTAACCATGTTTTTAATCTTTCCTACACAGCATCTCAAATAAGTTGAATTTGTCTCCAAACTTGTCATCAGTATAAAATACAAACTAAATCAGGCTTGTGTATAAATTAGTTACTCAAACAATGACATATTTGTATACAAATCTGGCACTTTAAGCATCCAATTGAGGCTTTGTGTAGTAAAAATTTATTATAAAAGACATTTAAAAAAAAAATTCTTATTGATTTGGTGTTATTATAAGTTTAGGCTAATACTCTTCATTGAAAAGTGTTGTTATCTTAGAAGTTAGGTAAATGATAAATCTGTCAGAAAATAGAATAGCGATTTTTTTTCATAAATTTTTTTTTAGAAAAACAAAAAAAGCAAATCATGATGCATAAGGTGTATAAATGTACAGCAAGTAAAAAAAAAAAAAAGAAAAATAGTTCTTTTTCTTTTGAGAAATTGGGAAAAAAAAAAACAACAAAAATTTGTTTTCAGACCAATATTGAAATATTTATTTTTGTATATTTTTTCCAGGAAATAAAATTGTTTTCTGATAAATTTAACTTCTTCCCAAGTGTTAAATGATTGTCTCATTTGTACTCATTAAGAATAATGCATTGAAAATGTATGGAATAAACTTGTAATTGTATTACAGTTAATTAACACATTAAAAATGTGCAATAAACTTTGTTCAATAAACATCTGAAGCTGTTTTTCTTTGTTTATCAAATTTAAGGTCAACAACTAATAAATTTATTTTCTGCCAGTAATAATAATTTTCTTGATTATTTTACTCCTGTAAAAAAAAAAACTGGGATTAGTGTAGGGTGCAGGCATGGCTGTGTGGTTTAGGAGTTTAATTTCCAACCACACGGTTTTAGGTTCCGCTCTGATTGTGTGGCACCCTGGGCAAGTGTCTTCTACAATAGCCCCGGGGCAATCAAAGCCTTGTAGTGGATTTGGTTGAGGGAAATATGTGAATGAGTGAATGGTCATACTTGGATATATGTGAGTGAGTGAATGGTCCTGCTTGGAAATTTGTGAGTGAGTGAATGGTCATGCTTGGAAACCAGTAAGGATTGGTGACAGAAGGAGCATCGACCATAGAAAATCTGCCTCGGTGATGATGATGATACTTTCTTGGACTAAAACTAAAGCTTTCCTGCATTGTAAATGTTTCAATTTCTACTAACCTCATCTCTAGAGATGACATTCATCTGTCCATGGCCAAATAGATAAGCAGGTGATATTACTTGTTGTTCAAATCCAGTTTGGTACTATGTTATGGTAGGTATCGTCTGCAACAGGATGGATAATGAACTTTCAATAACATCACCTTCTTCAGATGCTAACCAGCTTTTAGAATGATTAAAGAGGTTTCATTACATTTTCTCCATTAAATTTTTTTCCAATAAATTAGGAGGTACTCAAACATAGCAATTCCCATATCCAAGTGTTTTTAAATGCCTTATAACTTTCATGAAATAAGTGGGGTATCTGCGATATCTTGTATTGCGTGACCTAGATTATTTTTTATTAGAGTTTTGATTCAATCAACAACAAACTATAGGCTTTCTGCAATATTCATGGTCTTCTAGATCAAAATTTTCACTCTTGATTCTAGCAAACTCCTTACAAAGTAGTTGTATGCTGTCAACTTAATGTGACAGTCCCCTGAAGGGAATAATACTACTGTTGGTTAGACCTAGGAAGCTGCACCGCTTCCTGTCGGCCTTGACACATTTCCTGTGTCCTTATGTTTTATGACACAGGAAATGTGTCGA
>NC_068985.1:16597000-16600505 GCF_001194135.2 Octopus bimaculoides
TTCCTTTCTTGAAATAAAAGAGCATCATCTTCACTTCTAATGTAAAAACAGTAGAAAAATCTATCTATACAGTAATCATATAGAAAGATGTGTTGAAATGTCACCTTTCAGAAAATATATGTATCATCATCGTCGTTAAACGTCTGCCTTCCATGCTGGCATGAGTTGGACGGTTTGAGTGAGGGCTGGCAAACCAGAAGGCTGTACCAGGCTCCAATCTGATCTGGCAAGGTTTCTACAGCTGGATGCCCTTCCTAACGCCAACCATTCTGAGAGTGTAGTGGGTGCTTTTTACGTGCCACCAGCATGGAAGCCAGTCAGGCGGTACTGGCAACGACCACGTTCAAATGGTGCTTTTTACGTGCCACCAACATGGAAGCCAGTCAGGCGGTACTGGCATTGGCCACGACATATATATATATGTCACATACTCCTGTCATGCGAAAAAATAATGATGTTTAAACACCACCCATTGGAAAATAGTACCAATATTTGTTCCAATTTAATATAGTAGTGCACCTGAGCACTTTATACAATAACTTCATTACATTGATATGTAGAATGACTGGGGGAAGTAACCAGGAATATCTGCAGCATGAAAACTAAATTGTAAAGTAGTCACTAGCATGCTTAATGCAGCATATTGCAAAACTATTGTTAGAATTATGCATTTACTGACGTAACAATTATTTTCTGATTGTAAGTAGTTAAGGTAGGGGAGACAACCTTGAAATTTTGATTAAGTTTAGAATGCAATTAGGAAGTTTTAATCTGAAGAAATGCATACATATATATATATATATTAGGGATAAAAATCCAAAATTACAGGTAAAAACTCAAAATCAATTTATTAAAAATTAAAATTAAATTAAGTTTCACAGTATTAAATATATATATATATATGTATATTTGACAATGGATTTTCATCAATGAGTTCATGAACATTGGTTCTTTTCCCTAAAACTATATATATATATATATATATACAATGGAATTTTTTAAATTTTCTATTTACAAGATCTACTCAGAAGGCTTGATTTGACCCAAGGCTATAGTTAAAGACAATTGTCGAAAGTGTCACACAGGAGGACTGAAACCAAATCCATGCAATTGGAAAGCAAACTTAACCAAACACATCTGTTGCAGATGTGGGAACAGTATTTCATTGTGAGTCACAACTGAGCTATGGATGTGGGTGAGTAGCTGTTGGGGTTTGAAGTATTTTCTAACCCTGAATGGAAGGGTCAATCTTTGTAATACAGTCTCTGCTATGTTAAATATGTTCACCGGTTTGAAAGAGACCCACAGTGCAATTTCTTGTGGTGGCCACTGGTATACACCACAGTTCAGAGAAATAGAATAAATCCTAAGATTCCGAGTTCAATCCCCACTAAAGGTGACATTTCAAAGACATCTGAAAGACAAATAGGAGTCATGATCTAGAAGGGCTCAGCTCCCGTAGAAGGTCTGGAACTAATGGGCCAAAATGCTTGATGAAAATTCTTCCTCAAAAGATTTATCTTGCTGTCTGCTCTTCACATAGCAAGTTTCCACTGACTAAATGACCTTGACGGTTCTAATCACATGATATTCATATCTAGAGGAGGAAAAGTATAAGAGTATTTTTCTTGCTATGTGTAGTGATTGTGTCTGACTCATAGCTAATGATATTGAGATACTGAGGTGATTCAAAGCATGTTTGAGGGGCAGGGATAAGCAAAATTTCAAATTAGATTACATTTAGGAATGATACCATCTGCTTCTCCTTAATCACCATTTAACAGTACTTTTTTATCTCTCTCTCTCCACCTATGTCTGACTCTTGCTCTCTCTCCTTCCCACCTCACCCCTCCTCTTCGCTAATCTGACGGTACTGGCAACTGCCACGTGCAAATGGTAATTTTTACGTGCCACTTGCACAGGAGTCAGTCTAATGTTTTGTTGACATGCCACCGGCACAAATGCCAGTAAGGCGAAGTTGGAAACGATCGTGCTCAAATGGTGCTTTTTACGTGCCACCGGCACAGGAGCGAGACTGCTGCTCATGCAGTGATCCTGCTCAGATGGTGCTGTTAGTGCTCCACTGGCACGGGTGCCAGTCATCAAATTTGATTCACTTTCGTTCTCACTTGCTCCAACAGGTCTTCACAAGCTAAGTTTAGTGTCCAATGAAGGAAGGTTGGCATGGGTGCCAGTCATCGAATTTGGTTCAATTTCAATTTTGATTTCACTTGCCTCAACAGGTCTTTGCAAGCAGGGTTTTGTGTCCAAAGAAGTAAAGGTATGCATAAGTGGGCTGGCTACACCCCTGGTAAAGGCCATGGGTTATGGTCTTACTTGTCTTGCCAGGTCTTCTCACACACAGCATATTTCCAAAGGTCTTGGTCACAAGTCATTGCCTCAGTGAGGCCTAATGTTCAAAGGTCGTGCTTTGCCACTTCATCCCAGGTCTTCCTGGGTCTAACTCTTCCACAGGTACCCTCAACCGCTAGGCTGTGGCACTTTTTCACAGCTATCCTCATCCATTCTCACCAAATGACCATACCAGCGCAATCATCTCTCTTGCACACCACAACTGATGCTTGTTAGGTCCAACTTTTCTCTCAAGGTACTTACACTCTGTCGAGTATGCACGCTGACATTACACATCCATTGGAACATACTGGCTTCATTCCTTGTGAGCTTACGCAAGTCCTCAGCAGTCACGGCCCATGTTTCACTGCCATGTAGCATGGCTGTTCATACACATGCGTCATACTGTCTGCCTTTTACTCTGAGTGAGAGGCCTTTTGTCACCAGCAGAGGTAAGAGCTCTCTGAACTTTGCCCAGGCTATTCTTATTCTAGTAGCTACACTTTCAGCGCACCCACCCCCACTACTAATTTGATCACCAAGATAGCAGAAGCTATCAACCACTTCTAGTATTTCTCCCTGGAATGTGGCAGAAGTTGTTTTCTGCATATTCACAGTGTTTATTGCTCTTGAACATCTGCCACATACAAAAACTAACTTCCTAGTTAACCTTCCTTTGATATTGCTGCACCTTTTATGTGTCCATAGCTTACACTGGGTACACCTTATAGAGTTTCTACCTATACCTTTTCTACAGATCGTGCAGGGCCGTCTACCTGAAGGGGTTTGTGTTTTGTCTACCTTCCTACTTATTAGGACTTTGGTTTTAGCTAGGTTGACTCTAAGGCCCTTCAATTCTGGACCTTGCTTCCACACCTGAAACTTCTCCTCTAGTTCTGATAGTGACTCAGCAATTAGAGCAAGGTCATCAGCATAGAGGAGCTCCCAGGGGTGTGTGTGTATATATATATCATCATCACCATCATCGTTTAATGTCCGCTTTCCATGCTAGCATGGGTTGGATGATTTGACTGAGGACTGGTGAAACCAGATGGCTACACCAGGCTCCAATCTGATTTGGCAGAGTTTCTACAGCTGGATGCCCTTCCTAACGCCAACCACTCAGAGAGTGTAGTGGGTGCTTTTACATGTC
>NC_068985.1:16600833-16603912 GCF_001194135.2 Octopus bimaculoides
CATTGTCTGGAAAGCATGTGATCTTGCATTTAGTTAATAAATAATGTTACCTCTTATCTATATATAGTTAGTTATAATGATAAAAGGTGACAGAAATGTTTTATATTTTCAACATCCTGTTACTGTAATTTACTGATAAAAGTCAAAGAAAATAAATCATGTGGCATTTTTCATAAATTCCCATGAGTTTTGATATCTTTTCTTTGTCAATTTCTTTCCTCCCCCATTTCCCTTTCTCCTTCTTTTCTCTCTCTCTCTTTTTCTTGTTTACTTTCTTTTTAATGTTTTGTAGGGTATTTGTACACCTCATTCAGCGGAAGTCATATGGCTCAGTGGTTCGGGTATTTGGCTCATGATTGTAAGGCCATGAGTTCAATTTCCAGCAATGCATTGAGCCCTTGAGCAAGACACTTTATTTCATGTTTCTCCAGTCAACTCAGCTGGCAAAAGTGAGTAGTACCTGTCATTCAAAAGGGCCAGCCTTGTTACATTCTGTGTCATGCTGAACCTCCTTGAGAACTATGTGAAGGGTATGCATGTCTGTGGAGTGCTCAGCCAGCCACATGTTCATTAATTTCATGAGCAGGCTGTTCCGTTGATCAGATCAACTTGAACCCACACTATCATTGTAACTAATGGAATGCCAGTACATCCAGAGGAATAAAGACTTCATTCCATTCCAACTTGTTCAGTACACACTTTTATTTAACATGAATAATTAGAGACAGGTAATTTGTATTATATTTATTGCTTATACCCACTGACTGGTCCCTGTGCTGTTGACATGTAAAAAGCACTATCCAAATGTGATCGATGCCAGGCCTGCCTGCCCGACTGGCTCCTGTGCCAATGGCATGTAAAAAGCACCTACTACACTCTTGGAGTGGTTGGCGTTAGGAAGGGCATCCAGCTGTAGAAACATTGCCAGATCTGATTGGAGCCTGGTGCAGCTGCATGGAAAACGGACATTAAACGATGGTGATGATGATATATATATACATATATATATATACACATGCATATATATTGCTCAGTGGGTAAGGTGTTGCACTTATATTGCAAAATCATGGGTTCAATTCCCAGACTGGATGTTGCTTTGTGTTCTTGAGCAAAGTGCTTCATTTCATGTTGTTCAGTGTTCATTTCGTCATCTGACATGTGGCACCCATTGCACCTGCACCTGTACAGGTAATGTCGATTTGATGGAGGGAGTGAGCTTATGTCTACACAAACGTTTGATCACTATAAACAAATCATCTGTGTGGTCTTTCGGTATGAAATTGTCAAACTTTTATATGTCATTTTAAGGCAGGAGAGTCCATCATTTAATATGTATATATTATGTATATATATGTAAGCACAAGTGTGGCTGTGTGGTAAGAAGCTTGCTTCCGGTTACTGCACATGCATTGATTCAGTTGCTGGTTTGTTTCTTTTGAGAGTCAGACGGAAATTTTGTGCTGCTTGGTAGCGGTTTAGAGAAAATGTATTCAGACCTTAGTGGGTCTGAGTTGTCTTCAGTGGAAGAGGAGCTGGTGAAGGCGGTGAGAAGAATAGACGGAATATTGGAGAGAACAAGAAATTTTTCTGAAGCGACGGAGGTGGAGAGAAAGGATGTAGACCTAGCTGGACTAAAGGAAAATGGAAAAATGATGCAGAGAGTGGGCAGTGATGTGAAGTTGTTGCCCCTCTAAAAGAATTATGGAGCAAATGGAGAGGAAAACTATTACCTATAGGATGCACTCGCTCAAGAACAAAAAGGCTGAACAGGTGGAAGCGGAAATAATAGAAGAAGCACTAAGGAAACAGTTGAACCAAAGGATGTATATAACCAAAGGATGTAAATACAGGACGGTGGTCGTCCAGTTTAGGACAGTGAAGGAGGCAAGAAGGCTGGCGAGTGTGGCGGTGAGGACGGAAGAGGTGGTGCTTCTGCCCACATATCTTGGAAGAAAGACTTCCAAGCAATCCCACCTGATATAGAAATGGCTTGGGTCGTGGCAGCCATCCTTGTTGGAAGTGAGGAGGAGGTGGCTGTCCTCCAAGCCACGAAAATGGAAGAAGGAGGATGGAAAAGGAAATCACTGGATCTTATCATGCAGGCAGAGGAGAAGCAGCTAGAGAGTCTGGCAGAGACGGTGACGTTGGGAGAAATTGTGTTAAGAGTGTGGGTGGAGGGCAGAGTCCCACGTTGTTTTAAATGTGGCCAAAGGGGCAACATTAGAGCACAATAGAAGAAAACAATAGATGAGACAACAGATGAAGCAGTTGTGGAGACAGAGGAGAAAAGGGAGGAAGAAAAGACAGGCGGGGGAAAGGAGGAAGAATGGGCAGCAGCAGAGAGTAGAAGGAAGAAGAGGAAGAAAAGAAAGAACACTGAGTATGATGTGGTACCCCAGTCCAACTCCATCCCACCCAAGACCACTCAGACCCACCCTCTCCACACAGACAACAAACCCACCCACCCCCTTTTCCCACAGGAAAAAAAGAAAAAGAAAAAAGAGAAGACACCACAGAATTCAGAAGACTCCTTCCCTGGTGAAAAAGGTTACAAAAGAGTGTTGTCATTGAGCGGTAGCGAGAGTGGAAATAGAAGGACTAGAAACGGGACTAAAGAGAAATTAGGACTCAGTGGTGGCGAGTGGTGTTACTCAGTGTGGGGTGAGTAGCACACTCTTCATATTTTCATTTTCAGATATCATGCATGTTATCATAACCTTTATTTTTCTCATGTTTATTTTCACATCACTCATAGTATCATATTTAATTTTTACATATTTTTAATTGTTATATGTCCCCCACATGTCTTGTAGTGTCCCCTCTATGTTATGCCTTTATGGCAAAATATTGAAATAAAGAAGCTTGCTTTCCAACCACATGGTTTGAGGTTCAGTGCCACTTCGTGCCACCTTGGGCAAGTGTCTTCTACTATAGTCTTGGGTCGACCAAAGCTTTGTGAGTGGATGTGGTATATATATAGCAATGAGAAAATGGAGGAGAATATGCGGTATCCATCAACTTGCAGGCAATGTATTCCGTTGATTAATCTGTTTATATATATATATATATATATATATAC
>NC_068985.1:16603922-16609850 GCF_001194135.2 Octopus bimaculoides
GGCAATGTATTCCGTTGATTAATCTGTTTATATATATATATATATATATATATACAACAGGCTTCTTTTAGTTTATATGGGCTTCTTTCAGTTATGTGTGTGTGTGTGCGTGTGTTTGTCCCCACTGCCATCACTTGACAACTGATGCTGGTGTGTTTATGCCCCCATAGCTTAATGGTTTGGCAAAAGAAATCGATAGAATCAGTACTAGGCTTACAAAGAGTTAGTCCTGGGGTTGATTTCTGCAACTAAAACCTTTTGAGGTGGTGCTCCAGCATGGCCTCAGTCAAATGACTGAAACAGGTAAAAGAGTATGTATATATGCGTGTGTGTGTGTGTTACTTTCTCTTAAATCACACTTACTACAGTCTTTAAAAATTGAAGGACACAATGTAATTCATGGTCATGGTCATGGTTAGAATGCCTTTAATCCTAAGTCTACCGAAGCATAACTAAACCTCAGTTTAAACAGTAACATGTAAGGGAACATCTGTGTAGTAACTAATGGCAGAATTTCTGAGTGGTCATCATGTCTGCAAGAAAAAGCAGGTAAATCTTACCCTAAATCTCTCAAATCTTAAAACAATGGACACATATACACAGGCTTTTATCATAGGTTTGGGAATCGTCCATACTCTGGGAATCAACTGCTAATGAAACCCACTTCACTGTAGATTAACCAGCTAAATGTAGAGCCAGTGTTGCTTCAAACCACATCCTACAACTTTCAAACTACAGAATATAGTTCCTGATATACAGAAATATGGATGGAAGGCTTTCATAGTGGGTCTACTCAAACTAGAAATAACCAGACAAATTTCCCCCAGATTACTCATCCTACCGTCTATCAAAAGGAAGGTCATCATGTATGAAAACCAATGTCAGTGACAAATGCATTATCCTAAAGATAGCGTGTTTGCGCTAGTGTGTGTGTGTGTGTGTGTGTGTATACTCGCGTACACACACATATGAACTTTAATTCAACCTGTGTATATTTTATCGTTTATTATTAAATTCATTACATATGCTTATCAAAGTACACTGATAAAAAAGTAGACCAGCATGACATGAATGGAGCAAAATTACCATCATACAGATATTATTTTGGTATCTTTGAGAAAATTTATAAAATCTATAATAATTCTATTTGCTTTGTGTACTATTTTGAATGTCCAATTAAAAAGAATTTTGCATATTTCAAAGATAAGATTTGGCAATTTTCGTTTTATAGATAAATTGTACGAAAGTAAACCGGATATTGATAATAGTTGTTGATTAAATATATGTATCAGGTGTCCTTTGATTCTGCTTCAAATAGCATTCGTGTTGCCGTCCTGTGAACTACCCCTGCAATATGTCAAAAACACTCAAATTCAGCATGGATATGACCTGTGATGGCTGTACGTCGGCTGCAAAGAGGGTCCTCCAAAAGGCCGAAAATATTGAAAACGTTGATGCGAGTTACGAGACCAAAACTGTGTTAGTTACAACAACACAGACCTCTGACTATGTTTTGGAATTTTTAAAGAAAACCGGGAAAACTGTCACATATGTTGGAACAGTGTAGAGTCATGTAACTGGATCTGCTGACTGCTCTTGTAAGAACCAACATTTCTTGTGTCCAGTCATTCGCTTCTTCGTTCTGTTTGGAATAATGATTTGTTTAAAAGTCTCATTAACTGGTATATCTAGGCAACACCTACCACGACTTTAATTTTTCTTTCTTTCAGTTCGTGTATATACCGTCTTTTGTTTATACATTGGACTCACTGAAAATGTTTCATACTACGTAAAAAAACATTAAAAAAAAAAATGAAAGTGGACTTTACATGGTTAAACCAATGCATTCAATAATGTATTGTAAATCTCGTTACATATTTCTATTTGACTTCAATGCTTTATATCTCATATCGTTATTTTTATGTCCAAAATAAAAAAAAAGAAAGATTTATTTTAGTTTTGCTTAATTTTTCAAATCTCTTTCAGTTCTTATAGTATGAGTTAGTTTGTGCCGGTTATATTGCGTTAGATCACTTTTTCATTTTGTCCTATATTTTTGTTGAATTTCCACTTTTGTTTCCCCACACCTTCCCATTTTTGACAACGTGTAACCGAATTATTGTATTTCTTTATATGTTAAATGTGAGATTGTTTAACTTGGTGTTTTTATATTTAAAGCACACATGAGGCGACAATTTCTTTTTATTAAATTAGTGTTGTATTAAACTCCAAGTATTCTACAAAATGTTCTTCCTGAGTTTATTACAAATAAAGTTTCGATAAATTATTACAAATGAATTAATTTTTACAGGTCACATGACTTTCCTCTGGTGAGAAATGTTTAATAAACGCCCGTGTCATACCGGCGGTAATTAGCACCATTAATTTGGCCTTAAGTGATCTTTTTGAATCCTCTTAAAATGCTCGTCTTCATTAGCAATACTAAATAAAATCCTATTTGGAAGTCAAGTTTGTTTTGTATTCAAACTATTTAGACATGAATCTACAGATTTTTGGGGGCTAATGTGTTCGCAGGTATTAAAACTTTTCCTGTTTCGTCCCGACAAGAGCTAACTGTTGAATCCAACGTTCTAGCTATAACTAGATTATTTATCCATCATCCCAAAGATACCGGACTCCTGACAGCAAAATTTAATGGGCGTTTTAAGACAGCAGGAGTGTGATTTCAACGAAATTCAGCTAATTCTTGCAGGTCAAGCGACTATAGAATTTCCTAAGTCGATTCGAAGCTATTAATATTTTCTATGACAGGTTGAGCTACCAATGAAATAAACTACGGAGATTCTTTTATCTCTTACATGTTTGTCATTGGACTGCAGCACCGTCTTAGGTGTAGTTTAATTTGCTTCTTGTCGATTGTAAACTTAGATTTTGCGCGTTAAAACAAGTGCTACAGAACATAAATCTTTGTTTTTCATAACTCGTTACAATTTCTACTGTTTATTTCATTGCTTTGGTATTTAATCTTCAATAGAAGAAATTAATTAAAGCTTGCTGAGTAATTGTTCTGTATCATCTTGAAGCAATACGTTCCACGAAGATGTGAACATTCTGCCCCGATGAGGAATTGCTTGCACTAAAGGCCATCTAAGTGACCAACCTGTCTTTTACAGTATTTTAGCTCAGGACTTCGAAAAAGCTTGGTATGTCTCAGTATGTATGTGTGTTAGCCCACCAAATTTTTCTTCGTATTAAATTCCGATATAATCGTAATCTACACCATCTGAGAGGTATGTCCAGAATATTGCATAAAAAAATACCCATTTTTCTTGAAGTATGCAGAGACCGCTGACTTTGAATTTTCAGAAACTCCCCTCAACACCTTCAGAAAACATTTTACACAAATCAGAATCTGTACCGTATGAAAATGACATCCAGTTTTCTGGAAGTCTCAGGGAAACCAAATGGGTGATGTGTGTGTGGAGGGGGCACATTTGTGGCGGTATTCCTGAATTGTATGATTTTGTGGGGCTAATGCAGTTTCGATGCAAAAAAATTTTATCCCCCTCCCCCCATTAAAATTTTTGATTTTGTTTACTTTAAAGATATCGTAATGAATTGACGAACATATGCAGATCGAAATTAAATACAGACAAAAACATTAAAGTGAAACGAATTTGCGTTTTACTTGTGTTTGCCTTAAATAATCGTAAATAATAATTTAATGTAAATTAAATGTACACTATTTTATGAGAAACAAACAATGTTTAATAATTAATGTTATAAAGTTTAATAAGTGGCTCAAAATTCACCCCTTCCCCCAATTTTAAATTTTGAACTTCATATGTATTTATCGATCTCTTTATACACATATCTGTATGCTTATTGAATTTAAAATTTTGAAAACGTGGTTTATTGCTTATTCGAAATCTCTGTCATCTAAAACATAGGGGGAAAAAAATTCGGAAAAGTTCAAAATTTTTAAGGAGGTGGGGGGGATTAAATCTTTTTTATTTGCATATTCGTAATCTCTGACATCCAAAACGTAGATTACGAAAAAGTTTTTTTTCTTAAAAATGCATTTTTCAAGGAGAGGTGCGAAACTGCATTAGCCCCGATTTTTGAATTACATTGGTTCTAATGATGTAATTGGCAAAGAAACTGACAGTGCAGCTAGCAATTGCTGCATTCACATCTAATCGGAATGATTGTGTGTGTGTGTGTATGACAGTTTTTGCAATGACTTTATATTTCTATTTATTATACATTTAATAGATGGTCTGTAAAATATTATGGAAATATTTAATAGTGGAACTTTCAAAATATCTTTTTGTAATTTTGTATTCATTTCAAATGTGTGTGTGTGTAAAAGATCACCTCACAAAAGTCTGGCGCAGACATCTGCATAAATACATACTCATGAATACTGTATGTGCATTTTAAATGGTTTTTGCGACTCTTCAGTTTTTCTACAAGTAAAAGTACTATTGTTGAGTCCTAGGGGACACGCAGGGCCAGTACCCCAGTTTCCATGGCTCATAAGTGACCAAGATCACATTTTCCATGAACAGGACAGCAAACCACCACAGGGTGACCCATTTACAGCTGAGTAGACTGGAGCAGTGTGAAATGAAATATTTTGCTCAAGAATACAATGCACCACCCACTCTGGGAATCGAAACCACAATCTTGTGATTACAATACTGGTATGGTAGGTCATGCACCTTCTCTTCATCACATAATATCAGTTAAACTAAATCATTTGTCAAGGAAATTTTATGTTTATAAAAATTTGAACTCAGGGGGAAAAAATGGAAAACTTCCTTAAAAACGATCTTTGAATTTGTGGCCTATGCCAGTGGTGTAACCAGCCCACTTAGGCGTACCTTTCTTTCTCTGCTTGTGAAGACCTGTTGAGGCAAGTGAAATCAAATTCGATGACAGCACTGCATGACTGGCATCTGTGCTAGTGGAGCGCTAAGAGCACCATCCAAGTGTGATCGTTGCCAGGGCCGCTGACTAGCCCCCATACCAGTGGCACAAAAAGCACCATTCGAGCGTGATGGTTACCAGCGTCGCCTTAATGGCACTTGTGCCAGTGGTACATGGAAAGCAACATTTGAGTGATGTGCCGCTGGACTGGCTCCTGTGCAGGTGACACGTAAAAACACCATTTGAGCGTGGCCATTGCCAGTGCCGGTGGTATGTAAAAGTACCCACTACACTCTCAGAGTGATTGGCGTTAGGAAGGGCATCTAGCTGTAGAAACTCTGCCAGATCAGATTGGAGCCTGGTGCAGCCATCTGGCTCACCAGTCCCCAGTCAAACCATCCAACCCATGCTAGCATGGAAAGCGGACATTAAACGATGTTGCTGATTTAATAAATCATAATTTTTGCTTTTCATACATGTACAATGTCAATAAATTGAGCTATTGTGTTCAAGTCAGACATCATCAGTTAGTAGTAACTTGAAATATTATTTGTTCGCTTAAAGTATTATTTATATTTAACTCGAGGACAGAATTCCTCAAGGTTGTGAGGATTTAAAAAGTAAGTAGACAAATCATCATATACGTATAAAAACGCCTTTATTAACTTTATTTCGTTTATATATTCATGCTCTGTTTAAGGCTTTATTACTTTTATGTGCAGGAAATATTGTTATAATGGAGTTCATGATACTCAGTGAGTTAGATTTAAATTTACCTTTTTACTAGTGGTTTCAATGAAACATATTTTTTTTCCTGTAATCTATTTTCCAAACTACAATTGTGACTTTCTTTCAGTGACATTTTTTTCTTTTCACTCTAGCTATGACCTTTATATCTTTGATTATATTCTCTTTGGACATTAAACCCTGTATTCCTTTCTTCCTGCTACCTCCTATGAAAATAATGAAATTACAGCTAATATTGATATAGCAAGACATTTTAGGTTAGGTCAATAAAAACAGGAAATGTAATAA
>NC_068985.1:16609986-16611020 GCF_001194135.2 Octopus bimaculoides
ATCCAAGTTGACTAAAGGTGGGGCTTTTATATCAACATGTTGCTAACCTTTCAATTGCTTTGTCTGAAACATCAATCAAAATCCCAGTTGTCTCACAGCACAGGTGCTGACAAGGCTGTATGATTAGAAAGGTCACTTTGCATCTACATGTTGTTCTGTTCTATTTGGCTGTGGGTCAACTTGAATAAGAGAGTCTTCAACCAAATTTTTGTGAGTGAAATTTGTTCTTTTCTACTCTAGGCACAAGGCCCTAAATTTTGGGGATAAACTGGAAAATGGTCATTAGTAATGTGGAAGTGCTTGAGAGGAGTGGCTGTTGAAGTATAGAGTCAATGATTTTGCAAAGACGTTTGAGGTGGTGGGGGACATTTAGTAAGAATGAGTGATGAGTGACTGCCTAAGCAACTACTGTATGGTGAGCTGGAAGATGGCAGGAGAACAGCACATAAGCCTAAACTAGGGTTTAAGGATTGCCTTAAAATGCTCTTAATACAGACAGGAATTGCAGCTGGTAAGTGGGAGAGGGAGACACAAGACCATATTGGTTGGTCAAAGTTTGAGAGGGAGAGAGTGAGGTATGAGAGAATTAGGAGGGGGCTTACAAGGAGGAAACCTGTGAAGAGTGAGAGAATGTTGCTTTTTATGTGTGTGGTTTGTGGGTGGAGTTGTATGAGTTGTGCAGGCCTTGTGAGCCGTCAAAATTCTCATAGAAATCAACCCATGATAAACAATGTGGCTATTAAAATTCGTAAGAGAACATGCGTAAAATGTGGAAGGGTGTGCCACTCAATTGGAGGTCTAAAAAGACATGTTACGAGAGTGCATATGGTGGCACCTGTTTCTCCTGCCAGCCAGCATAGTTGTCTGGTATGTAATAAAAGTTGTAAATGCGTGGCCGGGCTTAAAAGTCATATAAGGGCATCACATGGCAACAATCAGGAATCATTTCAGTAAGTCTTCTTGGCAATGGCTTTTCTTGTGTAATGAGAATGCAGCTGTCATATATGTATATATATATATATATATATATATAT
>NC_068985.1:16611398-16616245 GCF_001194135.2 Octopus bimaculoides
TATATATACGTATATATATGTATATATATATATACGTATATATCATCATCATCATCATCATCGTTTAACGTCCGCTTTCCATGCTAGCATGGGTTGGACGATTTGACTGAGGACTGGTGAAACCAGATGGCTACACCAGGCTCCAATCTGATTTGGCAGAATTTCTACAGCTGGATGACCTTCCTAATGCCAACCACTCCAAGAGTGTAGTGGGTGCTTTTGCGTGCCACCGGCATGAAAGCCACTCAGGAGGTACTGGCAACTGCTACACTCAAAATGGTGTATTTTACATGCCACCTGCACAGGAGCCAGTCCAGCGGTACTGGCAACGAACTCGCTCCAATGACTTTTTACATGCCAGGAAGGCGACGTTGGTAACGATCACGTTCAAAGAGTGCTATTTACGTGCCCCTGGCATGGAAGCCAGACAGCTGGTGCTCTGGCAACAATCACGCTTGGGCGGTGCTCTTAGTGATCTACTGGTACAGGTGTCATCACGATTTCGCTTTCGCTTACCCCAACAGGTCGTCTCAAGCTTAGTTTAGTGTTCAATGAAGAGATGTTGGCATGGGTGCCAGACTACAAATTTAGTTCGATTTCGATTTCACTTGCCTCAATAGGTCTTCGCAAGCGGAGTTTAGTGTCCAAAGAAGGAATGTTACGTGTAAGTGGGCTGGCTACATCCCAGGCAGAGACCTTGGATTTTGGTCTCACTTGGCTTGCCGGGTCTTTTCACGCACAGCATATTTCCAAGAGTGTAGTGGGTGCTTTTACGTGCCACTGGCACGAGGGCCAATCAGGTGATACTGGCAATGGCCACACTCAAATGGAGTTTATTACGAGCCACCTGCACAGGAGCCAGTCCAGCGGCACTGGTAACGTCCTCGCTCAATGGAATAAATACTAGGCTTAAAAAAAATAAGTAGTGGAGTCGATTCATTTGACTGAAAAACATTGTTCAAGGCAGTGCCCCAGCATGGCCACAGTATAATGACTGAAACAAGTAAAAGATAAAAGATATAATTTCCAATAGGATGTACTTCGACAATCTAAGGTCAGTAAATGGTAACTAGAAAATTAAAAGTTTAAAAATCATCAAATGACTGATATTAGGCGTTGTTAATTTCACAAGCATGATCAGATCAACTGGAGGCCTCATTGTTGTAACCGATGGAATGCCAGTTTTAAGTCTTGTATCTGATTGGTAATCTTTTGATAATTTTGTCATAAAATTAAAATTAAAGATAAAATATTTTTGTCTTAATATAATTCAGTTTGATAGAACCATTAAATCGTTGGGTCAAATGCTCTGCAGTATTTGTCCTGGCTCTTTGCATTTTGAGTTCATATCTTGCCATATCTTGCCCCATGGAATAAATTACCAGGATTGTACCAAAAATAATAGAAATGTGGGTATAACTTTTTTTTTATAAACTGTTTTAGGTCATTCATGATGAACATGTTGGTAGAATAATTTTTCCTCTTTAGCAATTTTTCTTCTTGTTCTTCTTCATTGTAGGCAAAAACTGGATTTCAAGGAAAAGCATCATGCTGTTATTGAGTTCTTGACGAAGAAGGGGTGCAGGCAGTCAAACACCCATTGAAAGTTGCAAGTTGTTCATGGAGATGATGAGAGCAATATGCATAGACGGATGAAGTTTAAAGAACGGAAAACTAGCAATGAAGACAAACCACAACCTATATCAGTCAATAAAAAAAATCATGCTTGTTTTGCATTACATTCGGTACAACTATCGTACTTCCAGTAAACTTTTTTAATGCATCTACATAAAACAATATTAACTTAACAACCATATTTGATAGCATATAAGACACACTTTTTCCAAAATAAAATGTCTCAAAAATACCCCGGGTCCTATATGCAAAGTTAAGTCTCTCATAAACTAATTTTGTTCCTGGCGCTCTTTTTCCTGAATATGTCCTGCTGAAATTTGGTGGCGTCTAATATTCCTTTGCACGTTATACACGGACAGATACGGTGCTCACATTTTTTGGTTGTCAACTTTTAGAGTTGTTTCCCTTAATTGTAAGCTGACAAAAACAAATTCAAGAAAACGTATTAGTCTATTTAATATCCCAACTTATGCCGATATTACAAAGGTGCATCCTGCATACTAAATATAAATGCGGTGGGATTTTACGAATGTAATATAGTAAGTTGAAAAGCTTCGAACAATTATAATTTTTCATGCAGTTAGTGGGCAAAAACTCTGTCCAAAGGTGCTGAAACTTTATAACATAATGCAAACTAGAGTGGATCAGATTTTTAAAGTTAAATACTGAGAGTAACGATTATTCTCAACGAAATAAATTTTATTCTGTTAGCAATTAGAAATAAAAATAGAGCTATTGAATGGCATACGCGAAAATTCTCTGAAATCTCCCTCAAAATTTGAACCGGTAAATAATTGTTAGCAACTATCAGTCAAAGGGAGATAATTTTGTGGAATTTGAAATTAGCGAAAGCGAAGTTGTTTCCCTTATATTCGAAAGTCGCTGACATTTATACAACCAACCACTTTCGATTGAGTGACTTGGCAACATAGACGCCTTCTCATCCCCGTTACCTTTGATTCAGCAGTATATCCAGGATGTGACAAATGGTAGGAGAGAGATCTGCACCAGCAACGAACTTGTACCTATTTACAGTTGACTGGAGCAACATAAAAGGGAATACCTTGTTCTCGAACTCAACGCACCCACCAATCAAGGAGTCGAACCTGCGACTTCATGATCGTAAACCGAATACCTTAACTATGTCACATGTCTTCACCAGTAACCAGGATGTGGAATGACAGATGTCATATTTCTAGAGGGACAACTACAAGAAAAGTTATTATGTAATAACAAAGTGACACAATTTTCATTCATTAACTGAAGGCCATTTTGACATGGTCCTCTCTCTGCAGCGTGGGGAACGTACCTTTAGTTTAGGGCTGGTGACAAATTCAGAGAAGTATTGAGATTACAAGCGAGTGTTTACAGAAGCTCTGTTCTCATCTCATATATTATTAATAGTTCAGCACTGCTTGTTCTTTTAAACTTTTGTGGACTGATGACTTGATTCTCATTGCAAAATATACTGATGAATGGTAGAAAATGTTTTATACTTAATGGAATGGTCTCAAAGGCAGCGAGCTGGCAGAAACGTTAGCACGCCGGGTGAAATGCTTTGCTGTATTTCGTCTGCCGCTACATTCTGAGTTCAAATTCCGCTGAGGTCAACTTTGCCTTTCATCCAATTGGGGTCGATAAATTAAGTACCAGTTATGCTTACGCACTGGGGTCGATGTAATCGACTTAATCCCTTTGTCTGTCCTTGTTTGTCCCCTCTATGTTTAGCCCCTTGTGGGCAACAAAGAAATAAGAATGGTCTCAAATACAAGTCCTATAAGGCAATAATAGAAAAAAAAAATCTAACTCAGTAGTCCTCAACTAGGGTCTGTGTGACCTCTGGGGGCCCATATAAGTTTTTTGGGGGTCTGCACAAGCAAAATAGTAAACTGAGAATTCACAGTTGTATTTTAAGGATTCGTGAAAAATACTACTGTTGATGATGATGACAACGATAATGATAGTGATGAACTTTATGATGAAAATATTTTACTTCAGTAAATTATAATAATCAATTTTTGGCCATTTCATCATAACAGAGATGTCAGATTCTGTAAAATACATCTGAAAAAAACTAATTATAATTTAACATCATGTAAAATTACAATGTAAATATTGAATATTCTTTAAACATAAGCAACAAGATTACATTTCAGCAAAACAGTAGCAAATAAGTAATTAGAAGAAATATTTACATATATTTATGAAAAAGAAGTAGATTTTCAATAAAATTTATGTGATCTTTGATTTTATTTATAAAAGATTACATTGTCTAGATAAATATGTTGTTGTTTTTAATTGTTTTAGTATATATAAGTACAGACATGTCTGTGGGGTTACAAAATTTATATTATTTTCAAGTGGTTTCACTTCCAATTCCACCACTTAGAATTTCGGGGTAAATGTTTTCTAGCACATATTGTTTTGTTTCATTTTAACACCCATATTTCCATGTTTGCATGGATCAGACAAAATTCAAAAAATAAAACAGGAAAACATACATAGATGCATGAAAGCAAGCATGCATACATACATACATGCATGCATGAAGGAGTATTGGTGCAATGTTCCATTGAAAACTTCAATAAAATGTAAACACAGTTGACCTGACATAGTGATTTGGGACAGAGAAAAGAAACTGTGTACAGTTATGGAAATCAGCTGCCCAGCAGATATTAACATAAAGCTAAAGATCAGTGAAAAAGAATATACCTACATTGAACTACTGAAAAATCTACAGTTACTCTACTCAGATTACAAGTTCAGGTTTATACTTGTAATTATTGGGACACTGAGATATGTAACACACTGCCGAAGTACCAATCTTGAGAAATTAGGCTTCTCAAAACCAGAAAGGAAAAAGTTGATTTGAAGACTACAGATCCAATCCATCACTGGAACTGCAAAAATTTGTAAAACTTTCCAGAAGTTTATCATTTAAGTATATATGTGCATGTCTAGACAAGCAATTATATGCATGAAATATCATCATCATCATCATCATCGTTTAACGTCCGCTTTCCATGCTAGCATGGGTTGGACGATTTGACTGAGGACTGGTGAAACCGGATGGCAACACCAGGCTCCAGTCTGATTTGGCAGAGTTTCTACAGCTGGATGTCCTTCCTAACGCCAACCACTCAGAGAGTGTAGTGGGTGCTTTTACGTGTCACCCGCACGAAAACGGCCACGCTCGAAATGGTGTCTTTTAT
>NC_068985.1:16617372-16620104 GCF_001194135.2 Octopus bimaculoides
AATTCTAGACCTTGCTTCCACACCTGAAACTTCTCCTCTAGTTCTGATAGTGACTCCGCAATTAGGGCAAGGTCATCAGCATAGAGGAGCTCCCAGGGCAACCTGTCTTGAACTCCTCTGTGATTGCCTGGAGGACTATGGTAAATAATAGGGGGCTGAGGACGGAACCTTGGTGGACCCCTACCTCTACCCGGAATTCATTGCTGTACTCATTTCCAACCCTCACCTTACTGGCAGCATCTCTGTACATGGCTCGCACAGCTCTCACTAACCATTCTTCTATCCCAAGTTTCCTCATTGACCACCAGATAAGGGATCGGGGGACCCTGTAAAACAAAACATACAAATCTGCACATGCACTGATATCAAATAATGCATGTATGCACACATGCATACAAAAATATCCTATTAATGGTGTTGAAATTCCAATGAAGGAAACTAGCATCAAGGCTAGAAATCAGCTCTTTCTCTATTGGCAAGAAATTTTGAAATAAAACTAAGGACATACATACATCCATCCAAATAAAAAACACTTGTCCAAGATGCCATACAGAGAGATTGAACTCAAAACCATGTGACTGAGAAGCAAACTTTTTAACAATACAGCCAACCTTGCATCCTTACTCACACAGACAGACAAACCTGCGTATGCGTGTGTGCACGTACATGCCGACAGACCCATGATCAAAATGGACACCACCTATGCCATTCTGTTACTTGTTTATAGTCTACAACGCTATTGAAGCCGTTTTTGTAACACAATGCTTTGGTGTTATTGGGAGATAAATATAGCTTTGACGAGTAGAATAAACTATAGTTTGGTAGTTTTGCATTTCTGGTTCAAAAGTTCTAAACGTTCTTCGCTTTTGAGAGAAAAATAAAAGAAACCAGGGTCATTAGTAGTGTATTTTATCATTTATTGAAATTATCATCATCACTACTGCTTGAAGTATCACTTTCACCATCACTGACTTCATCTTCGGACTCTTCATCGTCTTCAATGGCTCTAATATGCTTGTAGAGCATGTTCAGATGAGAATTAGCCTTGTTAATAACATCCTTGGACTGTTTTGCTCTCTAGATTCTGAAATGATGCATACAGTTATGCCAGCACTTGCTCAAAGGTGTGTTTGCAGTGTACTCTCTTCCCACTTCTCCCTTGACAATGGCCCATACGAATTCAATTGGCTGCAAATCGAAATGATGTGGTACAGAAAAGATGACCTCATGACTTTTTTCTCTTGCCATGGAACAAACGACTGGAAAGACGTGTAGTTTGTTGTACTCCCTCAGCTTTTCCCATAGCACACACTTCAGATCTCCTGTTTCGAATGGAATCTCTTGTTCTTGACATACTATCTGTGTTTGAGCCTTCTTCCACCATTGATGTTGATTCAGGGAGATTAGAGTAACATTTGGCATTGTCCATCTCAATGACAATGTTACTAATCCCTCGGTCATCAAGAGCTTTTCCATCCACTTGTGGTCGAACATCCCATGGTAGTCTTTCGTTTGTTTTCCTCCTACAAAGACATGCAGAGTGTCCTCCACTTGATTTTCATTTCGAGCTTCTTCTGGCACAGTGTAGTCATCATCAATTATGGCCACGATGAAACAATATTGCTTTCCTTTGTGTGTTGTGTTTTCACTTGTTGGTCCTGCTCTGCTCATTGTTTGGATCATACACACTGTCATCATGTCGAGGATAATTCTTCTGAATATAACTTTCATCCATGTACACAATTTGTCACTTCTTCGCTGCGTTGAGAGAAACTAAATTTGACTATATAGAGATCTTGTTTGCGAATGTACTTGGCTCGGAGCTTGTAGCACATCATTCCTTTCTTCTTTCTGCAATGGTACCCTTTTCATTTAAGGAACCTTTGAACAGATCGCAGAGCTGCTTGAACTTGCTTTGGTTGATCACGGTGAACAGCAATGAAACCATTTTCGATACAACAGTCCATCACATCCCGAGCAACAATCCTAGTGTGAGTCGCCCAAAGATCTCTGAAAAATTTCTGAACTACTGAAGTCACAAGATGAAGAGCAGGAACTACCAAAGCCTTTAGATTTCGATTTCCTGCTCCGAAATTTCTTCAGTCTCAATAAACTTGGTCCAGATTTTGCTGCAGAGCTTATTACTTCGACCAAGGACATTCTTCCTCATTCATCCAGGTCTCTTATTACTGTGCAACATGACATGTTTATGACGAAAATTAGCTTGAACAAAGAGAATATCCAACTTCTCCTCCTTGGTAAGGCTCCTAGGTCGATTTTTTTTCTCACGAAATTCTCCACAGATTCGAGAAATTGATTATCCACAACCTTAAGCTTGTTCTTGGGAGTGTAAGAAACAACATTTCCCTATCATTTTCTTCATTTCTTTCCATAACTTTTCATCTGGAGGGGAGAGAAAAATAATTGATAGTGCAAAAGAAAGATCTCAACGAGATCTATTCAACAATATAATGAGTTTAGCAGTAAAAACTAACTGAGTTAAACACAAAACAGGCCTCAATGGTGTTGCGGACAGTTAAAACTTGTATATCGAGATCTGCTATAAATTTCGAGTGTGTGTGTGTGTGTGTTTAGTAAAATACCTTTTCGGCCACTCTTTGAATAGTCAAAAACCAGGGACAGACTTCTGATGAAATGTGCCCTTCTTTCTTTCTTTCTTTCTTTCTTTCTTTCTTTCTTTCTTTCTTTCTTTCTTTTTCTTTTGTTTGTTT
>NC_068985.1:16620114-16621974 GCF_001194135.2 Octopus bimaculoides
CTCTCTCTCTCTCTCTCTCTCTCTCTCTCTCCCTCTCTGTGGTTGTGTGGTAAGTAGCTTGCTTACCAACCACATGGTTCCGGGTTCAGTCCTATTGCGTGGCACCTTGGGTAAAAGTCTTCCATTATAACTTCAGGCTGACCAAAGCCTTGTGAGTGGATTTGGTTGACGGAGACTGAAAGAAGCCCATCGTATATATGTATGTGTGTGTGTGTGTGTTTTGGTGGTTAAACTTAGTAAATATTTCATGATAGTATTTCACAGATTAAACCTATCTTTGCTATATTGACTTCAATCAAATAACAGTCATGACATTCCATGTCAGTTCATCATTAGTCTACACACATTTAGTGCAGATTTCAATTGTCACAAGTTAAACAGTGAAGGTTTGTGAAGAGCAACTCATTTGTGTACAATTCTCTTCCTAATTGAAACCTGACACAGGTACTTTTTATGGATTCTTTTTTAATGTGAAACAGGCTTTTGGGAAAGATTATTTGATCCATAAACAAACTCACAATTAATATAAATGCTTCAAAAGGCAGTGATCTGACAAACGTTAGCATGCCGGGCGAAATGCTTAGCAGTATTTTATCTGTCTTTATGTTCTAAGTTCAAATTCTGCCAAAGTCGACTTTGCCTTTCATGCTTTCAGGGTTGATAAATTAAGTACCAGTTGTGTACTGGCCCCCTCCCTCAAAATTTCAGGCCTTGTGCCTAGAGTAGAAAAGAATATAAGTGCTTCAAGTTGGGAAGAACATCCACTAAAAACAATTCCAAATCGAACCACCTTCCAGCACAATTGATGGCAATGATATTGTAAAAGTTAAATGATGTGATCCGTGTTGTGCAGTGGGACTGAACCCAAGACCACCTGGCTGCAAAGCAAGCTTCTTAACCACACAGCTGTGTCTGTGCCTCTATGAAAACTTTCTGAAAAGTATCGTCACACTTGATGAAACACAGCTGTGGCCGTTGTACTGAAAAAACAAAATGACAATGGTCATAGTGCGTTGGACCATTGTCACCATAACCAGAAGATGCCCATCAGATTTGGCCAAATATGAGGTTGGAGTTGACTGCCATTTTTTTGACTGAAAGGTCATCAGTCGTTCTAGTTTGTTATTCATAGTCAGTTGCTCTATGAGAAGGTTTTATGTAGATGTCTTAAGATGTTTTAGTGAGTAAGCAATTAAGAAGAAGCCTGAGGCATGGACACTAAGACACGCACCAGGTTAATGTACCTGCTCACACACCACACATATGTATGTATGTATGTAGGGAAAAAAAACATTTACAAATCGTGCATAAGAAATAAATTTCTCTTAAAACTTTCAAAATTCAGTTGGGATGAATCATGTCCTTTAATTGTATTGAATTACTCAGTGAAGTGTCAGAAACAAATATTTCCTTTTCCAAACATTGTTAATATGCTTATCTCACAGTAACTTCTTCCGTAAACACAAAGGGAAATACCACATAACGTGGTGTGATCAATGTAAATTATACAACTGATTAACTACCAGCATGAACAATTTTGTCATTCAAATCTATTGTCTTTTGAAAGACTGTGACAAGAAACACTAAGAACAGAGTGAATCACATGCTTCGTATGATGGCGATAATTATATATATATATATATATATATATATATATACACAATATATATATATTATTATATGTATTTATTTTCGCTTGGTTAATAATTAATTCTGAGAAAATAAATTGGTTAATAGATACCAGGGTAGCAACGATCACAAAATGACTGTGGTGTAACTCCTGTTTATGAGGTAGGAACTCCCTGTTATTTTGGGCAATTGAGTAAATATAAAAATTTAGTAAATGGAGTAATACGCATA
>NC_068985.1:16621984-16622794 GCF_001194135.2 Octopus bimaculoides
TATATATATACACAATATATATATATTATTATATGTATTTATTTTCGCTTGGTTAATAATTAATTCTGAGAAAATAAATTGGTTAATAGATACCAGGGTAGCAACGATCACAAAATGACTGTGGTGTAACTCCTGTTTATGAGGTAGGAACTCCCTGTTATTTTGGGCAATTGAGTAAATATAAAAATTTAGTAAATGGAGTAATACGCATATGTTAAATGGATTCTTTTATTTCCAACATATGTTTCGAAGATTACAAATAGTTCCTTCCAAAGGAATAGGTGATGTTGATAAAGATGTAATCTTCTCTTCAGGGAAATACATAAGAACCAGCTTAACCGTAAGACATTTTAACCGAATGTGATAACATATATATATATATGTATAAGGAGAATTCACAAAAAACAACAGACGAAGACAGGTGGTGTAGAAAACAAATAGATTTATAAGTATCACGCTTGGGAATTGAAAAAGTCTTTAATGTTTCGAGCCTACGCTCTTCCACAGAAAGGAACACGGAAAGAAACAAAGAGAGAAACATGTGTGTGTGTGTGTGTGTATGCATATATATATATATTGTATTTTGGATTGGACATTTCTTTTTATGCTAAATAAACATATGCACAATATATTCGATCTTCACTAGGAGAATGGACTAAGTGGAGTAGGGGCATACACGAGGAAGGAAAGCATTGCTGAAGAGGTCACAGATGTGTGACAAAAGGTTTCCAGACAATGGACATGAGTTAAAATAAGAACAGTAATAAATGAGTGAAGAACGAATATATAGTGCGTGTGTTAATTTAACAA
>NC_068985.1:16623690-16626184 GCF_001194135.2 Octopus bimaculoides
CACTTGCCTCAACAGGCCTTTGTAAGCAAATTTTATTGTCCAATGAATGAAGGGTATTCATAAGTGGGCTAGTTACACCCACTGGCATAGGCCATGGGTTATGGTCTCACTTGGATTGTCGGGTCTTCTCAAGCACAACATATCTCCAAAGGTCTCAGTTACTAGTCATTGTCTCGGTAATGCCCAATGTTTGAAGGTCGTACTTCACTACCTCATCCCAGGTCTTCCTGTGTCTACCTCTTCCACAGGTTCCCTCAACAGCTAGGGTGTGACGCTGTTTCACATGGCTGTCCACATTCATTCACAACACATGAACATACCAGCGCAGTTGTCTCTCTTTCACACCATATCTGATGCTTCTTAAATCCAAGTTTTCCCTCAGGGCACTTACTCTGTCATGTATGCACACTGACATCATATATCCAGCAGAGCATACTGGCTTCATACCTTGCAAGCTTATGCATGTCCTCAGCAGTCACAGCCCATGTTTCACTGCCATGTAGCATGGCTGTTCGTACACATGCGTCATACAGTCTACCTTTTACTCTGAGTGAGAAGCCATTATCACCAGGCTATTTCTTATTCTAGCAGCTACACTTTCAGAGCATCTGCCACTGCTACTGACTTGGTACCCTAGGTAACGGAATCTATCAACTACTTGTAGCTTTTCTCTCTGGAATGTGACAGAAGCTGTTCTCTGCACATTTTCAGTGCTTATAGCACCTGAACGTTTGCCACATAGAAGAACTATCTTCCCAGTTAGCCTTCCTTTGATATTGCTGCATCTCTTATGTGTCCATAGCTTACACTGGGTACATCTTATGTTTACCTTCTTGCAAAGACCTGTTGGGGCAAGTGAGATCGAAACTGAACCAAATTTTATGACTGATACCCGTGCCAGTGGAGCACTAACAGCACCATCCGAGCAGGATCACTGCCAGAGCAGCGGTCTCGCTCCCGTGCCGGTGGCACGTAAAAAGCACCATTTGAGCGCAATTGTTTCCAGCTTCACCTTACTGGCACTTGTGCCAGTGGCATGTGAACAAAACATTAGACTGACTCCTGTGCAGGTAGCACATAAAAAACACCATTTGAGCGTGGTCGTTGCCAGTACCGCCGGACTGGCCCTCGTGCCGGTGGCACGTGAAAAGCACCCACTACACTCTCAGAGTGGTTGGCGTTAGGAAGGGCATCCAGCTGTAGAAACTCTGACAGATCAGATTGGAGCCTGGTGTAGCCTTCTGAGTTCAAATTCCTCCGAGGTGGACTTTGCCTTTCATACATTAGGGCTCGATACTAGTTAAGCACAGGGGTTGATGTAATCCCCACTCTTAAAACTGCAGGCCTTGTGCCAAAATTAGAAACTAATACAATTTCATATTTAGTCTCTGCATGGGCCCCCTCCTCCTCCATCTGTTTGTGTTTATTAACCCTTCTCTCTCTCATTTTCTCTTTCTGCCTTTATCACTACAATTTTCTGTCTGTCTGTCTCGCTCTGTCTCTCTCTCTCTCTCTTTATCACCCTTGTTCTCTCTTCTCTGTCTTATCATTCACTCTGTCTATTCTTGTTTTTATCGTAGGCATGCACAAACTCTCAGCTACATACTCTCTCTTTCACTCTGTTTTTATACCTTCCCCTTTCTCTCCTCCATTTTATATCATTCTCACTCTCTTTTCTCTTCTTTATTATTCTTTCACTGTTTTTATTCACTTGTTCTGTCTCTATCGCTTTGCTCTCTCTCTCTCTCTCTCTCTCTCTCTCTCTCTCCTCCTACCTCCTTTTCTGTCTTTATCATTCTCTCTCATTTCTTTTTCTGTCTTTTACACACACTCTCTCTTCATCACCACTTTACTCACTCCCACGCTCCTGCACTACTCGTGAATACAGTCACACATACACAAGCGGACACGCTCATTCATCCCCGCCCTTTCTGTGGTGTGTGTGTGTGTGTATGTGTGTGTGCGTATTTCTCACCAAGTATCTCAATATCTCTGAATATACATATATACATATATGTGTGAAGAGCAGTAATTTCCTATATGAATTGCCTTAGATCTTGACAACGCGTCTATCCCATGGCAACAATGGAAAACGGACGTAAAACTATGTTAATGATGATGATAAATGCATCTATATTTTGTATAGCTGTCTATATATCAGTATATCTGTATATCCATGTGTAAACACACACACACACACACACACACGTTCCCATACAAATTCATTCATATTATAACCGGTGTGTGCTTGTTTACGCTTACGTTCCAAAAACTTAGCGGTTCAGCTAAGGAAACCGATAGAGTAAGTACAAGAAATAAACACTGGAGGGCAATTCGTTCAACTTAAGACTTCAAAACGGTGCTCAAGTATGGCCAAGGCCCATTGGCTGAGACAAGTGATGTTTGTGTGTGTGTGTGTGTGTGTGTGTGTGCGTGCGTGCGTGCGTGTGTGTATACACACACACACAGACACACACACACACACACATATATA
>NC_068985.1:16626809-16627654 GCF_001194135.2 Octopus bimaculoides
TATGTATGTATGTATTTATGTATGTATGTATGTATGTATGCATGTGTGTGTATGTGTGTATGCATGTATGTATGTACGTATGCATGTATGTATGTATCTTTTTTTTTCTTCACAACTCGGGATTTCCCATGTACATATGTGTAACAAAATATACACTTTGTAAATTCCTGACAGCTTAGTTGAGTGTAAGAAAATCGTTCTCCATTTCATCTGAAACCATTAAACTAGGATAAAGAAGTTCATTTTGTTTGCCCAACTCTTTCCGTAAAGAACTACTTCTTAACACCAGCCATACACGAGACTTCAAATAACAACAACAACAACAAACTTTAACACACCCATTGAAGACGACAAGTCTTTCTTCTATGGCAGTTCCCTTTATTATAAAACTGTCAGCGAGTCTTTAAACTTTTTGGCTCTTTTATTAACTGCAAAACGGCAACATGACTCAGAGCTATTTCATTAAATATCTTGGCTTTGCACTTTGTGTATGTACATGAGTTTCGTTCACTGTTAATGTGTATATATGTTTGTGTGTGTGCGGGTTTTTTTTCTGCATTTGTGTTCATGTGGAATATGTATCTGTGTGTATTTGGGTTAATGTGTAGGCTTGTATATGCGTGTAGGAGTTGATGATGTGTGGGTGTGTCTATGGGTTGCGTATGTGTGTATGTGGCAGTTGTGAATATGAGTACATGCACATATATGGGTGCGTATTTATGTATGTATGTATGTATGTATGTATGTGTGTGTGTGTGTGGGAAAATGTTCTGTTATACGTGTGCGAAAATTGGGTGTTCGTATGTGTGTGTGTAGATGGCGGGGGGGGGGCGGCGGAACGTGTG
>NC_068985.1:16627664-16630008 GCF_001194135.2 Octopus bimaculoides
TGGGTGTTCGTATGTGTGTGTGTAGATGGCGGGGGGGGGGCGGCGGAACGTGTGAGCATATGTGCACGTATCTGATTTCGTGAATATGTGTTAATGTGTATGTATGTATGTATGTATGTACGCGTAGACGTGAATTTGTGTACATACGTATGTGAATATATGAGAGTGAATGTGTATGTGTGTGAATATGTGAGAGTGTGTGTGTATGTTTGTACGTACATGACTTTGTGTGACTGTGTGAGTGTATACGACTGGTTTAATTTATGTGTACAGTTGTTAACATGTATTTATGTGCGTGAGTATGTATATTTGTATGTATGTGTATGTCTATTTGTGAATAGTAGATTTACATGTGTATTCTGTGTGAGTGTATATGTATACGTATGCATATGTGTGTGAGTCTGTTTATGACTCTGTATGTATGTATGTGTGTGTTTATGACTGTATGTATGTATGTATGTATGTATGTATGTATGTATGTATGCGTATGAGTGAGTGAATGAGTGAGTAAGTGAGTGAGTGAGTGAGTGAGTGAGTATGTGTGTGAGTCTGTTTTCATACCAGTAAAAGGGACCAGTTTTCTTTAGATCCATTTATTTCTTTAAAAAGTGTCAAAGAACACCGCTTCTATTATCCCTCGATTTCTTCCTTCAATGCTTGAAAGTTGTTTTACAATGGAGACTTTGTTGTTTAGAGCTACACAACCTTTCCACTTTCTTCCAAACAAAGCTTTAATTGAAAAATTAAGTCATTCCTTCCACAGTGAAGACATTAAAAATATTTTTCTGTCTGATTCTTCAGGTCTTTTGTCTCTTGGCAATAACAGTATTTTCTCATGTTCACTTTAGATATATTCATAAATATTCCGGTATTTAATGCTGTCATTTATGGATTTTAATTTGAGTGTATGTTTATGTATATATATATGTGTGTGTAGAGGAATATATTTCTTTTTTTTCTTTTTCTTTTTACTTGTTTCAGTCATTTGGCTGCGGCCATGCTGGAGCACCACCTTTAGTCGAATCAAATCGACCCCAGGACTTATTCTTTATAAGCCTAGTACTTATTCTATCGGTCTCTTTTGCTGAACCGCTAGGTTACGGGGATCTAAACATACCAGCATCAGTTGTCAAGCGATGTTGGGGAGACAAACACAGATACACAACATACACGCACACACACACACACACACACATATATATATATATACATATATACGACGGGCTTCTTTCAGTTTCCACCTACCAAATTCAATCACAAGGCTTTGGTTGGCCCGAGGCTATAGTAGAAGACACTTGCCCAAGGTGCCACGCAGTGGGACTGAACCCGGAACCATGTGGTTGGTAAACAAGCTACTTACCACACAGCTACTCGTGTATATACATGTATGTGTGTGTGTGTGTGTGTGTGTGTGTGTCTGCATGTGTGTATGTTGTATCTATTCCAGATTTAGGAAACGTACACAGTGTCCTTACCTCATAAGAGGCGAGTAAAAGGGTTGGTATTAGGAAAAGCATCTTGCTATAAAAAGAAAAAGAAAATGCTTCAAATAACATTTCTGACCTATGCAGTGATGTGTGTGTGTGTGTGTGTGTGTGTGTGTATTAAGGCTACCATTGGTTTCATGTTAAGAAAGAATATCTTAGTACCTTAACAGTTATCCAAGCTGATTACATGGAGGAATAATTGTTAAGATATTAAGATATCTTTTTCTTAACAAGAAACCAATGGTAGCCTTAATACACAAATAAAGAAACTTTATCCACCAATGCAGTGTTGAGCACTCATCAAAAGTAAATCATAAATCCCGAAGGGAAGCACACTCTAGGTAGTAGAGTAATTAGATAAAGATAGTTATGGCCGGTCTATGGGGTTATATATATATATCATCATCATCATCATTATTTAACATCCGTGTGTGAATAAATATATATATATATGTATATACATATGTATGTATGTATGTATGTATGTATATATGCATGTATGTATGTATGTACGTATGTATGCATGTATGTGTACTGTACTTGCTGACATATAAGAAGCACTCTCACATAAGATGCATCTCTATTTTACTAGTACATTTAGTGGAAAAGAAAATATATTTAGTATGTTTCATCATACATTTATGGAAAGATATTTTAAAGGTGGTTTTGTTGGAAAAAAAGTAGGAGTGGCTGTGTGGTAAGTAGCTTGCTTACCAACCACATGGTTCTGGGTTCAGTCCCACTGCGTGGCACCTTGGGCAAGTGTCTTCTGCTATAGCCTCGGGCCGACCAAAGCCTTGTGAGTGGATTTGGTAGACGGAAACTGAAAGAAGCTCGTCGTATATATATATATATAT
>NC_068985.1:16631004-16633236 GCF_001194135.2 Octopus bimaculoides
TATATATATATATATATATATATCAAACTTCTTTTTTATAAATATATAAATATATGTAAATGTGTATGTTTGGCCTGTATGGTGGCTCACTTTTTCCATATTCATCAATCTAGGTGTATTTGTCTACTACCTGTCTATCTGTCTGTCTGTCTGTCTGTCTGTCTGTCTGTCTGTCTGTCTAACTATCTATCTATCTATCTATCTATCTATCTATCTATCTATCTATCTATCTAGACAGACAGACAGATAGATAGATAGATAGATGGATAAAACATCAATATACACCTGGTTTGATGGATAAAGGGAAAAAAGCTGCCCTATAGTATAAGCCAGCCCCTAACCATTCCCTGCTTGGAACCATTAATACTACCAAGGCACCAGTGCAAACTTCTTAACTTGCCTCTATTTGTGTGTGCATGTCTGAGAGTGAGTGTTTGCGAGGGGATATAAATATATATATACATATATAAATATATATATATATATATGTATAGTTTAAAAAAAAAACACAAAAAACAATAACAAAAAAACAACAAAGTGAGGACGTGATACAGATAGTGTTATTGGACGCTCGGGAAAGGAAGGAGAGAGAGTATGACGTTTCGGGCGAAGCCCTTCGTCGGAAAGACAGAAAGTTCGGAGAATGGAAAAACGGAGGAAGAGGAAAATGGCACCGATGCCCACGAGGTTACATTGTGAAAGGACCGGAAGAGGAGGTGGTGGGGGAAAAGTTCTTTCTAAGACAGGAGAGTGATATATATATATATATATATACATACATACATAAATGCATACACACACACACACACACACACACACACACACACACACACACATATACATATGTACATACATATAGAAATATATATAGCCAGTATGCTCCGATAGATGTGTAATGTCAGTGTGCATACTTGACAAAGTGTAAGTACCTTGAGAGAAAAGTTGGACCTAAGAAGCATCAGATGTGGTGTGCAAGAGAGACGATTGTGCTGGTATGGTCATGTGGTGAGAATGGATGAGGATAGCTGCGTGAAAAAGTGCCATGCCCTAGTGGTTGAGGGAACCTGTGGAAGAGGTAGACCCAGGAAGACCTGGGATGAGGTGGAGAAGCACCACCTTTGAACATTTGGCCTCACCGAGGCAATGACTAGTGACCAAGACCTTTGGAAATATGCAGTGTGAGAAGACCCGGCAAGCCAAGTGAGACCATAATCCGCGGCCTCTGCCAGGGGTGTAGCCAGCCCACTTATGTGTACCTTTCCTTCATTGGACACTAAACTCTGCGAAAACCTGTTGGGGCAAGTGAAATCGAAATCATAATTGAACCAAATTCGATGACTGGCACCTGTGCCAGAGGCGTGCTAATAGCACCGTCCAAGCGTGATCATTGCCAGAGCAGCTGGCTGGTTTCCATACCAGTGGCACGTAAATAGCACCATTTGGGTGTAATCGTTACCAGATTGGCCTTACTGGCACTTTTGCCGGTGGCACAGGAAAAAACAGTCGAGCAAGGTCATTGCCAGTTTCGCTCGACTGGCTCCTGTGCAGGTAGCACGTAAAAAACACCATTTTGAGCGTAGCCGTTGCCAGTACCACCTGACTGGCCCTTGTGCCGTTGGCACATAAAAGCACCCACTACACTCTCGGAGTGGTTGGTGTTAGGAAGGGCATCCAGCTGTAGAAACTCTGCCAGATCAGATTGGAGCCTGGTGCTGCCATCTGGTTCGCCAGTCCTGAGTTAAATCGTCCAACCCATGCTAGCATGGAAAGCGGACATTAAATGATGATGATGATGATGATGATGATGATGATCACACACACACACACACACACATATATCTGTAAAAATATGTGACACTTATTCAGTAGCCATGATAACTGAAAAGATGTTGGTGTGGGCTCCCACCCTGGCATCCGAAACTCGGAGTTTTATCATGGCTACTGAATAAGTGTTACATACTTTTACAGATAAATTCCTCCATTTGCATAATATTGAGGTCTCTTTCTTTCTTTTGTTGTCCTTCCTGTCAAATATATATATATATAAAAACAAATAGTAAATGAGTATATGCATATATACGTACAGGTATGTGCATACCGACATCCACCTGTATGTATAGGTGCATATCTGGGTACAGGACATTGCAAACAAAACGTAGACGAGAAAACACGCAAGCCACATAGAGAACATTCTACTTCATCAGCTACCCCCGTTTTAACACCGGCGTATAC
>NC_068985.1:16633565-16636257 GCF_001194135.2 Octopus bimaculoides
GTAACAGAGGAAGAACGATAGGGGTAAAGCGAGATACGTAGTAGTAAAGAGGAAGAACGAAGGGGGAAAAATGATAGAGGAAGAGAAAGAGAAAGAGATAGAGTAGCGTCGGAAAATATGAAGTTACAAAAACTACTTACAAATTGGAGATGCTGCGTTCAGTCATGTAAAAACAAATAGTAAATGAGTATATGCATATATAGGTACAGGTATGTGCATACCGACATCCACCTGTATGTATAGGTGCATATCTGGGTACAGGACATTGCAAACAAAACGTAGACGAGAAAACACGCAAGCCACATAGAGAACATTCTACTTCATCAGCTACCCCCGTTTTAACACCGGCGTATACTTTTTACTTCCTTCCCTTTGGTTTTTTCCCTTAGTTAACGGTTATTCTAATAGCTCTTTTGTCTTAATAACGGTCATTTACATAGTAATTTCTCTTTGTTTAATGGTAATTTTCATAGCATATTTTAATTGCCTCGATAACTGAAGAGATGCCAGTGCAGGTTTCTGCCCCGACATCTGAAACTCAGAGTTTTATCATGGCAACCGAATAATTGTCACATATTATATTACAAATATATATATATATATATATATATATATAATATGTGCACATTATCAACCTCTCTCATATTGACCATATTATTTACCATTGCCTTTTCCATACCTTACTCTCTCCCACCACACTTTCAGTATTTAACTCCACCACTCAACCCTTCCATTATTCCCCTATCTAGTGTGTATTATTCTACTCCGGAAAGTAATGAAACAAGAACCTGCCTGTTACAACTGACAATTTCATATCACCAATTTTGTACTGACAGTCACTACTCACTTTCCTCTGCTGTTGTCATGATACACAAATTCACACACACACACACACATATGGATAGATAGATAGATAGATAGATAGATAGATAGATAGACAGTGTTTCATCAAGGAAGAGTAATTTGAATGAGTCATTTCTGCCATTTAAGAACATAAATATCTGTTACTGTCACCTCTCATCCATTTCCTTGTAGCATTGTCCACTATGAAGCACCAAAAGGCTTTATCTCTCCACCACACCCCTATCAATGACACAATTCTACTGACATGGAGTGAAACTGTGTCAATGGTCAGGGTGCAGCACCACAGCAAAACCCTCCAACACTTCAGAAAACAAAGTGTTATCAAGAAATAAATAAGTAATGAATGTAATGTAACAGACTACAGTGTGTGTGTGTGTGTGTGTGTAGAAGTATGTATTATCATCATCACCATCATCCTCCTCGTTTAATGCCTGTTTCCCATGCTGGCATGATAGGACAGTTTGACAGCAACTGGCCAGTCAGAAGATTGCACCTAGCTCTGCTGTTTGTTTTGGCATGGTTTTCTACAGCTTGGTGCCCTTCCTAATGCCGACCATTGCACACTCTGTACAGGGTGCTTTTTACATGGTACCAGCAGCAGTAAGGTCACTAAGTAACTTGCAGGACAAGAGCCCTCAACTAGGGGCGGAGTAGTGTTGAGGGACAGAGAAGGTGTTTTGCATTAGAAGAGAAACATGGCTACTTCAGATAGGGAGAGAAAGGGAAGAGAAAGATGGTGAAGATGTGATGGGGAATAGGGCAGACATGATATGCCCAAATTACAGGGAGACACATACAGTGAGGTGGACTGGGGACTAGAGAAGGCAGGGAAGTTCACAAGATTTCGAAAGAACAGTGGGAGCATAGTGACACTAATAACCTGGTGTTCGAACTCGGTATGTATATGTTGTTGTGGTTTCTTGGTTTCATTGGCGTATAGGTTCCCCATCTGGATGGGACGCTGGTCTGTCACAGGTGAGCTGCTAGATGCAGGAGGAAAGATTGAGAGAAAGTTGTGGCGAAAGAGTCAGAAGAAGTTCGCCATTACCTTCTGCCGGAGCTGTGTGGAGCTTAAGTGTTTCGCTCATAAACACACACATCACCTGGTCTGAGATTCAAACCTACAATCCTTCAACCGCAAGTCTGCTACTCTAACCAGTAGGCCATGTGCCTCCACCAGTATGTTTATGCTTCAGAAAGAAAGTATCATTTGAGTACAGAGCAGTAATAAGTTATATAAATGACAAGGGAATAAAAAATTGTCATCAACTTCATTGGCATACATCTGTTTCTCCTATAAGATGCAATATACTTATAGGGTTGTGTACCACCCTAAAGCTTCATATATATAGAAATGTAAATGATTTCTCAAATAAAATTGCACTTCATTTTCAAAGCTCAAATGACACTGTGAGAGATGCACAAGCACTCAACTATGAGTGCATTAGATTGTATGACAGAAACAGCTGTGAGCTAATGAAGTTCATGGCATAGTTTTTTTATTCCTTTGTTCTTCATTTAATTTCTTATATGTATATACATATATATATATTCTTTTACTTATTTCAGTCATTTGACTGTGGCCATGTTGGAGCACCATCTTAAAGGGGTTTTAGTCGAAGAAATCAACCTCAGGACTTATTCTTTGTAAGCCTAGTACTTATTCTATTCATATATATATAGTTTTAGGGAAAAGAACCAAGGTTCATGTACTCATTGATGAAAATCCACTGTCACATATAGAAAAATTAATAAGTAAAAGCACAATAAATAAGTATGAGTTCATGAACCTTGGTTCTTTTCCCTAAAACTATATATATATATATAT
>NC_068985.1:16636661-16639090 GCF_001194135.2 Octopus bimaculoides
ATGTTTACAAATCACGATTATTTTGAGCTTCTCACTTAAAAGCAGTTTTCAAACTGTTCTTTTATTGGTATCAAAGTTCCTTGATATAGTCTTCATTTATGTCTGTGCATTGGTAGGGATGTTAGACATGTTACAAAATTACCAACACACACACATGAGTACATATGCATATACACATACAAACACATACACACATGTCTATAAAAGATGGAATGATTGAAGTAATTCAAAATTTAAAAAATAATGATCCTTGGGTGTGTTTTATTCTGGCAGATGGTCAGTTTGAGGTCAAATGGTGCTATAAATTTCTTGTTAAGTAGAAATACAAATATTAACATGCCCACATATATACAAATATACTTATCATACACACATAGTATACACAGACACGCACACACACACATACACACACATACTCACACACACTCACACACACACACAGGGTGCATAAGATATTTGAGGACAGATTTATGTTTATAAAAAAACAGATGTATAATAACAGATAATAACTTTATTTATCAAAAAATGCTATGAGGATAAAAATAAACTTTCTTTTCTATAATGTTATTCAATAAAGCCACCTTCAGCTTCCACAAATGCTTCTATATGAGATCTAAATTATGTACATGCTTGAATCAAGTGGTCCTGGTTCATTTTGGACATTATTCTGACTATGGTAGCTTTCAAAGAATCTTTGGTTTTATGGCTGTGTTCATTGACCTCTCTCTCAACAATGTTCCACATGTAATAGTCCAATGGATTGAGATTTGGGGAATTAGGAGGCCAAATGTTAGGGGTCATGTGATCATGAAAATTTTCAGCCATCTATTCCTGTGTTACGAGAGCCATGTGTGATAGTGCAGAGTCTTATTGAAACACATATGGCCTTCTATTGCATACACTATCTATCCAGGGCTTAACAATTATTTCCAGGACCTCAATGTAGGCGGCAGAGTTAACTCTAAAGCCTTGTGGAAAAAAGTAAGGAGGCATCACATGTCCTTCATTGCTGACAACCCCTAAAACCATGACAGTTGCAGGAAATTTTGTATGCATAACACTTGGAACTTCAGAAGGGTCTGCACATAACCATCTGTAATTTCTTCTGTTAACCTTTTGATCTTGGTCGAAGTTTTTCTCGTTTGAGAAAAATCAAATCAAATCTTCTTCCTCTGGATTTTTCAATTTGTTTAATAGACTTTTAGATCTGATGTAGTGATTTACTTTTGCTTTTTCTGACAAATTGACCTTTCCTCATCATATAAGACTTGTATCTGATGTCATCATGGACAACATTTCTGACTGTTCCTTCTGACAAATGGAGATCTTTTGCAATTGACCTCATGGACTTTCTGGGGATTGTAATCAATGGTTGTTGAACTTGCTGGATAAATCCAGGTGTTCTGATGATTTAGAATGTTTTTTTTATGTTTTGATACTGGTGATAAGTTTCCATCTTCAGTCTCTAGCTCCTTACAAACTTTGTAGACGAAAGATCTGGCAACTTTTAAAAATCGAGATATTTCTAAATCACTATGCTCAGCCTTTATAACCACAATAACAGCATGCCTCTTAATTTTTTGAGTAAGCTGAGGGTCTCATAGCCACAATAGTGCACCATCTTATTTACTGACAAGGGGGGCAGGTTCCCTAAGCACTAGGCATAGCCAAATCACCAGTAGTTTCATGTTACATTAAAGCTCATCAGTGGCTCTCATTGATGCCTTGGGTTTAACTCAACTCACCTTGTCAGCTTACATGATTACCATAGAAATATGTTGATTTCATAAATAGTAAAGGTGCAAATTATAAATAACAAGGGTAGCATGTTAGCAATTTTTCAACCAAAAGGCAAAAATACATACGTCACTAAAGTAACTGAGGGCACTATTAAGCACCAGTATTGCTAGAAATAAGAGTCAAAACAACTTGTAGACACAATAACACACCATCTTATTTACTAACAAAGAAGGCAGGCTCCCTAAGCACTGGGCATAGCCATATCACCAGTGATTTCGTGTTTACATTAATGCTCATCAGTGGCACTCACACAAATTTCTAGGTTTAAGGCAAAGGAAGGTGTGAACCACAACACATTCCAATCTTAACCCCTTTCAGAAAACTCTCGTAGGCTTACATCTTGGGGACATTTGGGGCCAAGGGACATAATTCTTGAAATAACTCATGTTCACGTCATTTCATCTTTTTTCACAGAACACACAAACCGGTTGTAGTTTTTTCACCTCCTATAATGGAGAACTGTTGCTATATATTTTTCATACATGCCAGATCTGATGAGCACCATGGTATTATGTAACCATACAGTTATCTAGCACCCAGTTTAATACCCAGTGTAAAACCAATTGGTAAGATTGACGATAATGTATATATATATATATATATATATATATATATATATATATATATAT
>NC_068985.1:16641710-16643335 GCF_001194135.2 Octopus bimaculoides
GTTCCAAGAATTATGGCTAATTATAGCAGTTCTTGAGAACTGCTCTAGTTCCGGTCAAAAAAGTAGAACCAGCTAACAAAGAGATAGAGAGGTGGGGGTCATGCTATTATCAGAAAGCATCACTTCCTATGATAAATTTGTGGAATCACTGACAGAGAGAGGAAGGGGTACAAAATATATATGCTATCGGTCTTAGCATATCTTTTGACAGGTCACTAAGAGAGAGAGAGAGGTGGGGGGAAGGTAGGAAGGACAAACTAACATAGATAGGGAGTTAGGGAGTGTCTATATGTATACCTTCTCAAAGTGTCTATATGTATACCTTCTCAAAGCTTTTACTAGTCACTGAGGGAGGAGAAGGGGAGATAAGTCTTAGCATATCTTTTGACAGGTCACTAAGAGAGAGAGAGAGAGAGAGAGAGAGGAGAAGGAAGGAAGGACAAACTAACATAGATAGGGAGTTAGGGAGTGTATATATGCTGGATTCTCAATGCATACCTTCTCAAAGCTTTTACTAGTCACTGAGAGAGGGGAAGGGGAGACAGAATATTTCGAAAACTGGATGGATTATTTTTTGCAAGAAAGTAACTATTTTATCTAATTTTCCAATTATATAACAGAGCATGCGGTGCATAGCTTGCATGTCTGAGAGTGCACGCCACTGATATATATATATATATATATTGGGTCATCCCATAAATAAAGCGTTTTTTTATAATCCATTTATTTTTCAGACTTAAGATAAAGTACTTTTTAAATCTAAAATATACTCTCCTTCATTTTCTACAATGCTCTTCCATCTATCTGCAAGACTCGCAAGGCCCCTCTTCCAAAATTCAATTGTCCATCACAATACTGTTCTGACCTCGTCTACAGAATTCATATTTTTTCCGTCCAAATGATTCTGAAGACTGCGGAATAAATGATAACAAGATGGGGCAATGTCCGGTGAATATGGTGGGTGGGCATCGTTTCCCATTCAAACTGCTGTAGTTTTGGAATGTCATCCTTGTTGTATGTGGCTGAGCATTATCCTGATGGAAGAACATCTTTTGTCTTGAAACCAAAGATGGTCATTTTTCCTCTAGTGCAGGTGTCAATGAATGGTTGAATGACCAAATCCAAGCTTCTCTGCTAGTTCCTCAACAGTTACGATGGGATTTTGTTCCACCAGGGTTTGCAGGACATCCTTAACGAACTCTACAGATTTCCCAGGATGAAGCTCGTCTTCTAGGTTGTAGTTTCCGGCTTGGAATTTCTGGAACCACTGTTGACACTGGCTTACGTTTATTGTCCAATCACCATATACTGCATCAATATTCCTCACACTTCCCATTGCATTGCTGCCTTTATTGAACTCATAAAGCAAAATATGCCAAACATGCTCCTTTGTCACTTCCATAATAGCTTTGAAAAAATAACTGTTAAAATCGAACTGCACACTTCAAAATTTGCACTAAGAATAAGCACAAGGTAAAATTATTACCTGCTTTTATAGCAAGTTGATGCAAGTAGTTTATCCCATCCCCCTCCGACTTTTAGTTCATGCAATTGAAAAAAACCGCATTATTTATAGCATGACCCAATATATACATACATACATACATACATATATATATAAATAT
>NC_068985.1:16644564-16647318 GCF_001194135.2 Octopus bimaculoides
ACAAAAATAAGTCCTGGGGTCGATTTGTTCAACTAAAAGTGGTGCTCCAGCATGGGTGCAGTCAAATGACTGAAACAAGTAAAAGAATAAAAGAATATATATATATATATATATATAAAGAGAGAGAGAGAGGGAGAGAGGGAGAGGGGAGAGAGAGAGAGAGAGAGAGGGAGAGAGAGAGAGAGAGAGAGAGAGAGAGAGAGAGCATGCAGTAATAAACACATTGGTTGAGTGAATCTGAATAAATTTTTAAACTAGAAACTTCAGACTTTCATGAGTTGATTAAAATAAGTTGATTTTATTTTCTGCATGAAACAGGGTCAAATAATTGTTGATGCTATTACAATAACAGAATACATTGATATACAAGTAAATTGAATGTTAATAGTTTTATAGTATCCGTGTGTGGGAGTAACTAGAATAACATTCCTTAATACTATGGAAGACATGTATAAACAATGTTGAAACAAAAGATCTAAATTTGTGCTGTCATTTCATCATTTACTCATGACAATGGCCAATCCATACATGTGTAAATAAAATTAGGTCCAATATCCATTCATGAGAATATTAGACAATCTAGACTTGCATTCCAACCCAGTTGCATTGGCAGCTAGCTTGTATGCCACAACAGTAGAAACTGAAGTATGTTAGTTGTGTATTTAGATACACAGTTAAAGTTATTACTGTGAATATATTATAGAGTCTGGTAGATTTCAATATATTTCATGACTGCATATAGTATTTATACATATAGATATATGTTTTAGTGATCAGAGTAAGTTGATGAGTTAGTGCTCACTTAGCATGCAAGGAATGTCATAGGAATAAGAATAAGGAAACACAAAATACTAATGAGACAATCCTTAGAGAAAACACTACTGTTTAAGTACATTAAACAACAGTGTTTTCTCCTTGTTCTACATCTGATATTCTGTCATCGGAAGAAGCTAAAATATTTTATATTTTAGCTTCTGATGAGAACTTTTATAGGCCCTATTTTTAATGAGAAGTCATGTAAGTCTTGTAATTGATGGAAACTATAACAGGTCTTGTATTTGATGGAAACATTTAAAAGTTTTACATTTGACTAGCAGGAGTACTCAGCATTGCTCGGGTAGTAAATAGATGGCAATAGTCTTAATAGGTTCTACCATTTTTTCATTGTACATCTCTTTGAATATTTTTTGCATTAAGTTGCAAACATTGACATTGAAGAAGATGTGATTTTCCTCATAGACCATAAATAAAGTAGTAACAACAGGGTGAAAAGCCTTGGAGAAGCCACAAGAACATCGCAGGGGGTGCAACAATTGAATGTAAAGTGGTCCTGAAAAGGGCCATGTTATTGTTCTCACAATAGCCCTGAAAAGGATTGTTAACTGTTCATAGGTATAAACGTCCTTTTTCATTCACATGAAAAGCAGTGGGTGCAGTGATGCCAAAAACTCAAGCCATCTGCAAGGAGATTGAGAAGCTGTAGTGGACAAAATAAAAAAAAAAGACTTAAGATGAACAGGTAATTTTGAAAGAATGGCAACAATAGTACTCACTCATCATAAACTGGTTTGGCAGGGAAGCTGTGGCATGTTGGACGGCCTACAGCACCTCATGGTAGATGACATTTTTCATTTTGGCTTCCAGGGAGAACACAAAAAGGTTTTTTTTGGCATCCATCTCTTGAGCATCCGACATATAATTGGCCATGTGAGAAGCATGGTTAGCCTAAATGGAAGCCTGTCATTGTTAGTGTTTGGCCTTGGAACTTGTTGATGGACATGGCAAAGCAAAGTCAAAGATGGAACTGAAGTTGACGCAAGAGACAGGGGCATTGCTTATCTGATGGAGTAAGAGGTATCCTGGGTATAAAGACATCTCTGATGCCACAACCTATAATAATTGTTGCTTCATTAACATGAAGCAGCACATTTTTTATCCACTAAGCGTGCACCATTGCACAGACGTGGTGGCTCCAGGCTCCTCAGCAGCATGACCGGAGCTCCAATTTTGAGGTCCAGAGGGGTCCAAGGAATTGAGGAATTCTGTGGGAAAAGTAACGGTCTCTTCTTGGCCCACAAACAGTGCCCACAGTCTTGTAGGTGCGAAGGTTTCCAAGAAGGCTTCACAGTAGGTCTTCATCGAGTTTCGCGACAAATGTGTTTTTGGGAGCTAATATGGCTCTTACGCACAGTTGATTCAGGTTTTGGTAGTTTATGTGCAGATCAGTAAAAACAGCAGTCATAAAGTCATCCACAGTGTCCACAGCTGTGCCTACGTGTGAAGCAGCCATCTCTCCAGCTGCATCGGAGGGAGCTGTGCCATCACCAACGGTGAGAAGTTGCTTGGAGAAGTCACCCAATAAGTTGTCAGTCAAAAATGAGGGATTTAAGAGCAAAAAAACCGATTTTCTACTCAGTTTTTCGCAATTGTTGGTCATACATGGATGAATTCTGTGCAAATCAGAGTCTTCTAACATTATCCTTAGGATGAGTAAATAGTGTGTAAAATTTGAATGCAATCCACTGAAGCAGTGAGAAGGTTTTGAAGATTTAAAGGGGAAAAAAGTGTATAAAAATCGATTTTTTCAGTTTTTCATGGTTTTTTGTCGCACAGGGATGCTTTGGACATAGAACAGATACTTGATTGAACCGCCATTACATGGTGGTTTTTTAGCCATAAAAACCAAGGAAATCGGATTTACCAGTAAAAAGTTTTCTACTGTGTAACTTTGCAAAAAGGCGAAAAATCAATTAT
>NC_068985.1:16647710-16648885 GCF_001194135.2 Octopus bimaculoides
CACACACACACACACACACACACACACACACACACACACACTCACACAGACATTTTGAGTTTTTTTTATATAGATAGATAGATGATCACTTTTATTGATTTTATGTTTGATCAAAACATTGATCCTACGTTTGAGGAAAATGTTTATAAGTCTTTTGGAGAAATCTTTTGCAAGTTTTATAGTTCATAAAAAGTAGTTTTTAATGCTGAACATTTTAGTAGGTTTTATGATTGAAGAACACTTTTATAGAATGGGAGTTGCCATGATTTCTACCAAGGGCTTTCTCAATTATTAAAATGGATCTAGCATTAGCCATCTAATTTTTGTTTGTACATAAGTGTAGACATATAATATCTACACATATATAACTAAATGGGGAGCTTGTATGAATCTGTAAAACACTCATCCACTGGCCACATATGTATATGAGTTTCATATTTATTGAATAATTTTTTTGAGGGTCTGGCGCTTGATGTAAACTTTCAAAGATCTTACATCAGATGAATACTTTTATAGGTCTTGTTTTTGTGGCAGCTTTTATAAGCCTAGTTGATGGAAACTTTTTTAGGTCTTAATGTTGATGAAAATATTATGCATTATATGTATTGAAGATTTTTGTAAGCTTTTTCTAATTTTAAAAAAATATATGTATAATTAAGGGATTGTATGCAGATAATTATATGAATTTTTCAACCATTTACTTGAGTCAAATTTATTTCTCTTGCTTAAAGATTAAAATATTTTGTTACTGATCCCTGCTAAGATAAAGTTAAATAAATAATGATTATATTATCTAAAGAAATGCAGCTAACAGAATGCACACAGGCTTCATCAGAATGATTAAATTTCATTTATATTGTAAATATCATTATAGTAATAAAACATGTAAACCACTGTAATATTGTTTGTTTTTTTTGATTTTAGAGGAGATTTGTTTGATACATATCAATATATCTGAGGTAATTATTTTAATGACCTTTGAAAAAAAGTCAGCATATATATATATATATATATATATATATATATATATACACATATGTAAACAAACAAGGGAAAAACGAGTGAAATACATAAACGAGAAAAAATAATGGAAAACAGGACAAGTAAACACAAAGAAAGGACCCGTCATCAGTTGTTGGCTGTCTATCTACTCCTCATTTTGAGCATTCAACGAC
>NC_068985.1:16649482-16652812 GCF_001194135.2 Octopus bimaculoides
GATAAAACTCTGAGTTTCGGATGCCGGGGTGGGAACCCATGCCAACACCTCTTCAGTTGGCATGGGTTCCCACTCTGGCATCCAAAACTTGGAGTTTTATCATGGCTACTGAATAAGTGTCACATATTTTTACAGATAAATTCCTCTATTTACATAATATTGAGGTCTCTTTCTTTCTTTTGATGTCCTTCCTATCAATATATATATATATATATATATATATATATGTATACATATATGTACACACACACACATGCACATATGTGTGTGTGTGTACATATATATATGTACACACACATATATGCCCGTGTGTGTGTGTGTACATATATATATGTGTGTGTGTGTGTGTGTGTATGTATATATGTATATATATAAAGATTAAAGGTCTGGAACATTTGTGAGGTAAAAACTTTGACCAGTAAACAATAGTGACCCCTAAGCTGATTGTGTTGGATGACAGCCAATCGGCAAGGCTGAGAGTGACTGTCATTTATTTATTTATTTATTCATTTATTCATTTATTTATTTATATAAACAGACAAGTGGAGGCTGGTTTCGCTCTCCAATTTGTCAGCTGCTGAACACTCCAACCCATGCCAGCTTGGGAAACGGATGTTAAATAATGATGATGATGATTTATTTATTTATTTATTTATACATTTATTTATGCATTATGATAAATGAGGACTTCCTGTATATTCATCCTACTTATAAGAAAAAGCGGATCTTTTTTAAAACGGGGGCCACATTTTTCATTAATGTTTTACGTAGTGTTTTTGGTACCGAAAGACTTTCAAACTTCGTATACTTATCTATTTTGTGTTATAGAACAGAAAAATATTTTTGTATTCGAATTTATTTCATGTAAAAAATTGTCTTATTTCGATAATTTCAACCAATCACTGACAAGTATTCAGTTGTTTACCTTTACTCCTTTGGCTCATTAAGCGATGTAAAGCGTATTTAATCTCCATACCTTCGTTTTATTTGCTTTTTTCATTTTAAATTTGCTTTAACCCTAACCCTAACCCTAACCCTAACCCTAACCCTAACCCTAACCCTAGGATTTCTTTTTTTTTTAAGAAGACTAAAAGAAAAAGATGTTTTATATGACACATTCTACCAGTGTTCCAAGTTTCAAAGTGTTTCGTTAATGAAAAATGTGGCCCCCGTTTTAAAAAAGATCCGAAAAAGCAACCAAATTTATCTCAGATTGCACTCTATCGTCTTAAAGAATCAAAGGACACATTGGAAACTGTAGTCCTAGATACCCCTAAGTCAATTGGATAGCCACAGCAGGAACGCCTATATCAACTAAGGTTGTCCTGGAGTTAAACAACAACAATAAATGTAAATCCTAAAGATACATTGAACTCTGACACTAACTCTAACCTGTTGAACTGAATACTGAATGAAGCCTTATCAAATAACCACCAATTAAAGGCAATCTCATTATTTTACCGTTAGGAATATTTCACATTTTAGTTATCTATCATTATTATTATTTTCATTCCTTTTTAGAAAAGAAGAGCTCAGACAGGGTTGCAATTGTGATTTAATTTGATAATGAGCTGAGTGTTTAATTGTTTTATATACTCTATTAATAAGATACTTATTTGTTCTTTATACAAAAATGCAAACAAAATCAGGATGAAAATCTCCACTCCTCCACATAACTACCAATATCATTACTACCACCACAACCAATAAATATCATTACTGCCAACACAACCAATAAATATCATTACTGCTACCACTATCACCATTGCCACCAACACTTCATAACAAACATAATTACTTCAGCATTCTGTTGGTACATTGTTAGTGTCTATATTTCTATATTTAATTTATGAAAATTAAATTTTAAAACACAGTGTAAGAAGGAAAAAAATGTAAAAAGGAAGCAGTATCAAATAGGATCTTATTTACAAATCCTTAATGTGAATTTAATATGTGATGAACATATAATATATTCAACTTGAGGTTTATTCTTCTGGTTTAACCTCATCCTATATTTCAATGAATGGCCTGTTTTTTAAAGTTATTTATTCATTTATTTTTCTTTCTTAGCCACCAAGAATATGTTGCTTGTTCTCCAAAAAAGAAAAAAAAGAAAAAGAACTAACAAAGCTGTCTGTGATGATGCTATGAGTAAAATATAAAAAGAAAGAAAAAAACAACATATAATTGTGGGTTGGAATCTTTTAAACAATCAAACAGTTTCAAAAAAGTAATGTTTCATTAATATAGTGTATTTTTAGTAGAAAACCCCCTCAAAATAGATCTGTTTTAATACCTACACGGTTATTTGAACCTTAACTTTAATTTAACCGTTCTGCGACCATATTTTTAACAAGAATAAATTCAGCCTTACATCTTTAAATTTCAACAAAATCAAGAATTATGAGCTTTCAGAAATGCGCTTGTCTGGCATGTGATTTGATCTAAGATTATGTGCTGAAACTAAAACAGTCACAATGTAGAAGATACATATTAGCCATTCAAAAATATACAAAGACAATTAACTTCACTTAACCTTTTAGCATTTAAACCAGCCATATCTGGCCCCAAATATTATACCAGTTTTATGTTCAATCCAGCCAGGTCTGGCCTCTCACACCTACCCTACAATGTCATTCTAAAAATAAACAATCAGATCATTGAAATCTCAAAGCTGAGAAATAGTGCATAATTAATTCAGAACAATGTGAATAAATAAGTATTACATCTGACAGAGTAATTTGAATGCTAAAGAATTAAACATTTTATTTCATGTCAATAACTAGACTACTGTTAGTACAATGAAAATTTTCACACAAAATAATAAATGTTTAAGGGAAGGTAATGATTTTCAAGTTTTTTTAAATGGCTGATACACATGTATCTTCCAGAATTATGGGAGTTTTAATGAAATAAAGCTTAACAAAAGACAAATTTTTATATATCAAAACTTTATATTATACTAGCAGAAATACCCGGCGTTGCCCGGGTTAAAGAGAATAATGAAATCTAAAAACGCCGTCTAGACTACGCATCATCTTTATATAGAGAGATGTATATACACACACGCACCCAAACACACGTATATATATGTATATCAATATAAATATATGAAAGTCAATGAAGTTTCGTAAAAGAAGGTGATCATGTACATACTATCTTGCTGTTGTGATTATAACACCTCGTTGTAAACTATGTTCCTTGTTTTCCCTTGTGGAGCATATACAAATAGGTTTTTTTGTTGCTGCCCACTCTTGAGCAGTTGTCCATGTGAGAAGCAGGGCTCTTCCAAGAGAAGACCAGCTACAGACAGTGTTTGACCCTGATATT
>NC_068985.1:16653910-16677059 GCF_001194135.2 Octopus bimaculoides
TTGAATGAAATTGGTTGCGTAGTTCTCGAGTTTTAGGGATTCACACAGACAGACAGACAGACAGACAGACAGACACACATTCTCATTTTTATATATATAGATTATTTGTTATGTAGTAATGACATTTCAGTCTAAAATTTGAATTTAAGTTTCAACATTTTAATACAAGTAAAAATCAGGGAGGAGTATTGAAAGAAGTGGAGGAACCCTTCTCTTTTAAGTTTGTAACTTCATAAAAATCTAAGTTTCACCCCATTACATAAAATGCTAAATACTCACATCTGGTTGATTGCTGATGATTCATATCCTCTCACTACCATAGTAGTGTATTACAGGCAAAGATACTTAACTGTCAATGGCTTAGTGCACTTACATGTGAGCAAGTATCAAGGGTATGCATAGTTAGTTGTCTGCTGTTACTAACAATTTCTTAACACAAATTGAAATATTTCACTTTATTTTCTCATTTATTCTAATGCTAAGTGTTGTGTTAGTGAGTCGATGAATGTCAACTTGGCAATTGTTGATGAGGCATTCCATTAAAGTACAATTCTATTTGAGAACCAACAAAATACTTATGGTTATAAGGAGATAATTACTTAATTTGATATGGAGTTTCTTTTTCAAGGCAAATAGAGTGTTAAGGTATTTTACCAATAATGTAATGCATAAAAATGCTAATAACAATATCCTAAATATCAGATTGCCAAACATACGAATAATTAGGGTGTGCACCACCAGCCATGCTTCTGAAGTATCACATGCCTGACATTCTAACCTTCTGTACAGTAGACATGTGACATCTTAGACCAATGACACCCTGGCTATTTGTAAAATATGTACATGATATTCTAGACTAATGATATCAAAATTACCAGAGGCAGCTCTACAACCACTTCATGATGGACTGTGCAAATGCAGGCTCTCGAAAAGCAGACAAACAATTACATTAGATATATACATACCAAAAAGGGAGCCCTGATGTGGTTGCTTATTTACTAAAAATGATAACTAAACCTGCTCAAATCATACCCTTAAAAATGAAAGAACACTATCTAATATAGTCTTAAAGGCTCCAGTTGAGATACTCATGGTTGTAACACATTTGACCATAGATCTTCTAGATCAGGGCTGACCTAGAGATATACTACAAGGACATCTACAGCTAAAAATGTGGGTATTCTGTATAATAATTATGACAGAAGTTGAGTAAAATCTAGAATTTGAGGAAACTGGTGATGGTCTTTGTCAACAACAATTACTTGGTAGGATGGTTGTTAGAATGTTATTGTCAGTTGTTAAATAATTCAGACTATTCTTCTTTCCATTGGTTCATATATATATATATATATATACAATTACAGAGGTATCAAATTATTGGATCAGGTGTTGAAAGTTACAGAGAGAGTCATAGCCCAACTAAGAGTTAGCCTAGATGAGACGCAGTTTGGTTTTGTGCTAGGGAGAAGCACTACTGATGTTCTATTTCTGGTAAGGCAGCTGCAGGAGAAATACCTACCCAAAGACAAACCTCTGTACTCAGAGAACTCCTACCTTTGTTGGCAACAAAGGGCCTCTCCCTCAGAGTGAAAGGTAGATTGTATGATGCCTGTGTGTGAACATCTATGCTACATGGTGGTGAAACATGAAACATGGGCTGTGATAGCTGAGGACATGCACAGGTTAAAAGAAATGAAGCCAGTCTGTTTTGCTGGATGTGCAATGTCAGTGTGCATGTTCAACAGAGTGTAGGCATCTTGGGAGAAAAATTGAACATAAGAGGCATCAGATGCGGTGTGCAAGAGAAATAACTGTGCTGGTATGGTCATGTGATGTGTGGTCATGTGATGTGTGGTCATGTGATGCAAGCATGGGTCAGATGGATATTAAAAGTGGATATTAAAACGACGATAATGGTGATGGTGATGATAACTATGACAGCTTTCACAAGTTTTATGTGGGACGCTGAGATAAAGAGATACATAAACACACACACAGTCATACATACATACGCACATGCATGCATACATACATAAATACACATGCATACATACACACATACACATGCATACATACATGCATACGTACATACACACATACACACATACACATATACAGACAGACATCCATACACACACACACACACACACACACACACAAACAGACAGACATACATACATACGGAGCAGGTGTGAGTATGTGGTTAGAAGTCTGCCTCTCAACCACATGTTCAAACATTAATTAACATACTTAAATGGTATATCATAGATCTCGTTGGTTTTCATTGATTAAGGCTAAACGATAACTACCTCCACCACAACAAAAAATACAGCAAAAACAATCACCACACAAATGCATAAGATATTCAACAAAATATGGAACCTCTGACGTGTCATTTTAAGACACTAGGGGTTTAATACAAACCTATGTATCCTGTGGAGGCACATGGCTCAGTGGTTAAGGTGTTGGACTTGTGATCATAAGATTGAGGTTTCAATTCCTGGACTGAGTGATGCATTGTGTTCTTAAGCAAAACACTTCATTTCACGTTGCTCCAATCCACTCAGCTGGCAAAAATAAGGGCCAGGGAACCAGCCCTTATGAGTCATGATGACAACTTTACTTTTTTATTTTTATGCATGCTGTGCTGTGTATGTAGTGGTTTCAGTGTATTGCTTTGCCCAGGGACTTATAATATTGTTAGGATGGCCCTACATATGACACAAAATCACAAACAAATATTTCATGGAATTATTCCATGTACCTCAGTTTCATTTGAAACTTGCCTCTATGTAACTGTCTATTCTAAATTTTCCATTATAAATCTACCGTATTCACAACTATACCAAATTCTCTCAGATATCATCATCATTATCATCGTTGTTGCCATAATCATCATTGTCATCGTCATCATCACCATCATCACTATCACCAACACCACCTTTAGTCAATCAAATCGACCCCAGGACTTATTCTTTGTAAGCCTAGTACTTATTTTAGCAGCCTCTTTTGCCGGATTGCTAAGTAACAGGGAAGTAAGTACACCAACATTGGTTGTTAAGCGATGGTGGGGGAACAAACACAGACACACACACACACACACACACACACACACACACACACACACACATATATATATATATATACGGCGGGCTTTCTTTCAGTTTCTGTCAACCAAATCCACTTACAAGGCTTTGGTTGGCCTGAGGCTATAGTAGAAGACACTTGCCCAAGGTGTCATGCAGTGAGACTGAACCCAGAACTATGTAGTTGGTAAGCAAGCTACTTACCACACAGCCACTCCTGTGGCTATTATATATATTAATGTATGTATATATGTGTATGCACATTTGTGTCGCCTTGTCTTGACATCATGTGATAGTTGTATACAGTCGTCTGTCTCTATCATACAAGCAGTGTCATTAATTTCCAATGTCCTGTGAGACCATGTCTGGTCATAGGAAAATATTACTCTGCTTAAAAACAGATAAAGGCTGGTGACAAGAAGGGCATCCAGTTATAGAAAATCTGCCTCAATAAACCTTGTCCAAACCCATGAAAGCATGGAAAAGTGGCCATTAAAATAATAATAACAACAATGACAATGATGATGATATATACATGTTGTATGCATCAGACTTATTTCAGTTTCTGGGTTTGGTTGGCCCAGAGCAAGAGTACAAGTTACTTGCTTAAGGAGTCATGTACTGGGAATGAGTGCAAAACCACGTGGTTAAGAATCAAACTTCTCAACAACACAACCAAGCCTGCACCCCCACAATTCTAAATTCTCTCTAATATCATCATCATCATCATTTTAACGCCCACTTTTCTATTTTGACTATCACTATATCACAGTATTTCTCTATTATGCCAAATCTTATTATTTCTATTACATCCACTTCAAAGACATCGAAATATACAAAATATATTACGTAGCACTGATCAAGTACATGCAATGTGCATTGAATGTAACACTGTGCTTTAAACAACATGACAGATTTCTTCACTGTGATCTTAAACCAGACTACAGCACGCTACAGCTAGTCACTCCCATTCATATGATCATTTACTGCCATGTCATAGCTTTAACTAAAGCAGTGTTCTCACCAGCTCCACTAACAATAAGGACAACCATGACATATGATACACTAATATCTTTTCATGTAATATTTTCAAAACATTTCTTATGTTTGAATGCCTAGGTTAATCATTAAAAAACTAATCACTGAATGGTTTATATTCAATCCAAAATTATCTTGATTTTCATAGTAAAAAATTTAAATTATTATTTTTGATATGTTACATGCATGACCTATATATAACCAATATTTAAAAAGTTCAGCAGATGTAGTCAAGTTGTTCTTCATTTTCAGCATAGAAGTAACAATGAATGTCTCATAAATTTTCTAGTTTACGATAAATATATGTTTATTTTCACAATCTTACGAATTCACTTTAATATTTACTTTTGACTTTGAAATTGAGGATTCTTACTATCATTCACTTAATACACACCAATTTTATAAAAGTTAATTTTGTAATTTTAAATTCTCAAATATTAACACAATCTCAGTGGGCCTGCTGATGCAGGCCTGGATGAGTGCAGGCATGGCTTAGGTGCAGGCTTTTGGCTAAGAAGTTTGCTTCCAAACTATGAAGTTTCAGTATGAGTTTTGCTGCATGACACCTTGGGAAAGTGTTTTTTATTATAGCCCTGGGCTGACTAAAGCCTTGTGAGTGAATTTAGTGGATGGGAGCTGAAAGAAGAGTGTCATATATATATATATATATATATATATATATATATATATATATATATACACATACACACACATACACACACACATGCACACACACACACACACACACACACACACACACATATACATATGTATATTTCGTTCTTGGATTTGGTTTGCAAGATTCTTTATGTGAGATCGTGTGTTGAAGCATATTCTGTTGTGTCTGGGGTGAGTCATTTTCGTTGTGTTTTGCAACCTTTTCAATAGTCTTGAAAAGGTTACAAGACGCAATGAAAATTTTAGGAAAATAAAAATAAGGAATAAGTGGAAATTTTACTGGTGAGTGTGTTAAATTATAAGGCACAAAAAGAAAATGACTCTCCCCAGACACAACAGAGTACATATATATATATATGTGTGTATATAGGAAGAGTAAGTACGGTTAGGCAGCTTTTTAATCGCTACAAATCTTTCGATACATACAGATCCTCGTATATACAGGATTTAAAGTTAAGTTTAAATTAAATTACTTAACGATTTACCTGTATAAGAAGATCTATATGTATCTCCTCAGGTGATACTCAGTTGCTGTCTCCGTAAGTAAATTTAGATTTCCATGCTACAACACCCATGGCTTCTTTGTAACTACTTTTTGCTTTTTATTTTTTTATTTCCACACACGAGGAATACCTAAGACTAGAATTGGTAGCATACCAGCTATTTGCGAATTCTAAGGGTGAATGAGCTCTATATGTACTCTTACACATTCTTAACAGAACACACCTCAACTATATATATAGAATTCCCAAATAGCCGGCATGCTACCAATTCTACTTTTTACACTGACTATGTCCACCTTCAGATTGACCCACAATATGGCTTTTTTGAAATTCAGACAGCTCCAAGGCTTCTTTTGTACATGTCATGATTAAATGGTCACATATAGAACCTGAAACACAAAAATGTCAATTAATAAAAAATATAAACCTTTACAAGTTAGAATAAACAGAAAACGATGTTTTATGGGGTGTCTATTTCCTTCTGTCATGTCTGTGTATATATAGTATGCACATGTGTGGTGTAGGATCAGGCATGGCTGTATGGTTAAGAAGTTTGTTTCGCAACTGTACAGTCTAGGATTCAGTCCCATTGCATGACACCTTGGGCAAGTGTCTTCTACCATAACCATGTGCCAACCAATGGCTAGTGTTTGGATTTGGGTAACAGAAACTGAAATGTATGTATGTATGTATGTATGTATGTATGTACATTTATGTATTCGAAGTGTGTGTGTGTGTGCATGTATGTGTGTGTGTGTGAGCATGTGTGCATATATACCCTTGTCTTGACATGACATGAAGATTGGCAACAGGAAGGGCGTCTGATTGTAGAAAATCTGCCACAAGAATTTCCTTCTGAACCATACATGTATGACAAAGTGGATGTTAAATGATGATGATGATAATATATATATGTACATGTGAGTGTATATGTGTGTGCATGCGTGTGTGTATGTCTGCATACATGCATGTGTCTTTATGAGTAGATGTACATTGGAATTATTTAATTTAAAGACAAAGAGGTATGCTGAGGATTAAACTAGAATTATTTGCATTTATTTAATCATTTATGACTTAAATTAAATATGAATAAATGGAGGTATTGCTTTATTATTCTTTTAAATGACATAAGTTTAATCATGAACATTTTAATTAGTGTAATGCAATAATTTGTTATATTAAAAAATGTCACAAAAACAAGTTACAAATTAAAACCTACAAATGCTTTAATAACATTTTAGAAAAAGAATATTTTAATCTTAATATTGTGCACTCTAAAAACTATCAACAACTATTTGATTTTATCATTGTATGATCTGTAGTGATGGTTGATCTGTAGTATTGTCCAACTGAATAAGCGACCAAATTTGAATGCCCAGTTAAGTTACTCACCATACTATGGACATCTTCAATGAATCTGGGCATTATTCTGACCATCCTCAATGAGAGCAATTATGAAAAAGTACTGAAAGTATGGACAGATATATTTAGTTTGTTGATGAAGAACAGTAAAATGATTGTAATTGACATTTTGAACAATGTTCGACGGAAATACTGAACATAGATTTGTGTCATAACAATTAGAATTTGACTGAAGTAGTTTGGGCTTGTCAAATATGTTATGTGTAAAACAAATGTTCATTTTTCTCAAAAACTAATGTGCTCATTCAGTTTTGCTTAGGAACATAAGAATCAGATGTCATCAGCTTTTTGTGAGGTGGCTCAAAATCTGATTTGTTCGACTCTGTAGTTCAGTGTATGTCCAGAATTAGTCAAGAAAAGTATTTCATCAAAGGTGTATGAATCTGCTAGGTTAGCATGGTAACAAGATCATAGTTTTGGCAGTATGTCTGCAACATGGTTCAATCAAAGGCATCATAAATACTACAGTTAAATTAGAGAATTTGAAAAAGGCAATGCTTCCATATATGTTTCTAAGACTTGTCTGAGTTGCTTATAGATTTTTTTCTGTATGACTACAACCTGAATTACACCACAGGAATAATGAAAGAATTCATCAAAAGCAAGAAATCGAATTGATGCAGTGGCCACCTCAATCTTTGGATTTAGACCTGATAGAAGACTTTTGGAAGAAGATTGCCATGAGTACTAAATAAAGGAAATCATCATCATCATCATCATCATCATCATCATCATCATCATCATCATCATCATCATCATTATCATCATCATCATCATTTAACGTCCGCTTTCCATGCTAGCATGGGTTGGACGATTTGACTGAGGTCAACAAAAACAAAAAAATAGGAGGAAATATCAGATTGTGATCATGAAATTTATAGAATCAATGCTTTGTCGATATGATTCAATTTTGAGCTACTGAACCAAGTATTAGTACCATATGATTGTATTCTTTTGTTCTCTATTTTGCTTTAAAAAAATGTTTTAAATGTTTTTAAATTAAGTAACATTTCTTATTGTAGTGTTATTGATACTGTCAATAATTGTATTAAGCTAATTAAAAATTTCCACAAAACTTACACCAATTAAAAGAACAAACAATTCTCTTCTGTTTATAAATAGTTTGAATTATAAGTGATTAAATAAATAATCAGCATCTACTTATCAGTATACCTTAGTCTTCAAATTAAATCACTTCACTATGTGTATCTTTGTGTCTCTAACATAGACTTGGTCAAGTGGTTAAATCCACTTTGCACTCATAAGTTCTAGGTTTGATTGACCTGCAGAGTATGTAAGGGGAAGTTTCTTTTACACGAGCACCAAGTCAACTGATCCTTGGGAGAAAAATTGGGCAGATGGCAGGGTAAAATTGAGTAGAAATCTACGAGATGGACAAAGTCAGCCTTCTGTAACATGTTCCTACATGAGAATCATGTTAAAAGTACCAGTGTATATCGAAAAACTCAGCCACTTTTAACGATTGATGAAAGGTAGTTCAGTTGATTGAGTAACTGGAATATTTATAAATTTAACTAATTGATACTGATTAAGATTCATTTACTTACTCTATATATGCATATAATATGCATATGTATGTGTGTGTATGTGTGTAAATGTATGTATGCATACATATATACATGCACATACATACATGCATACATACATACATACATACATACATACATACATACGTACATACTTACATACATACATACATAATTACATGTGTGCATCCGTGCATGTCAAAAGACAGTGAGGGAGGGACAGAGTGAATGTGTGTGTGGGGGAAAGAAAGAGAGAGAGAGAGAGAGAGAGAGAGAGAGAGAGAGAGAGAGAGAGAGAGAGAGAATAGTTCTTTAAGGTATGAGGTGTTACAAAAACTACTATAACTCATTAAAAAAAAAGCTGATAAATTTTGAGCTTATTTCTTAAACATGGTATGCAAACACTACAGTAAGTCTTTGTCCCAAATGTTTTGTCTGCCTGCCTGTCTGTCTGTCTGTATGTATGTATGTATATATGCATGCATGTATATATGTGTATATGTATGCATGAATGCATGTATAAATAAACATATAAATCTCTTTTGTGCATTACAATTGAAAAGCTCATAAATCAAGTACTCTGTATTATATATTTTGAAATATTACATGAAAATTAAAAAGAGAATGTTTTAAATGACCATGCAGTTTTATTTCAAGCTGTGGTACATTGACAAACTCCACATTTAGGGCGAAATAAATTTATCTGAATCTACTTGCAGCTACTAGGACAACCAAAACATAAAAATCAGAAGTAATTATCTCTACTCACATAATAAAATAAGTATATAAAAATAAATAAAATCTCTCTCTCTCTCTCTCTCAGTGATTCTCTCCCCTTGAGAGAATTTTCTCCCCCTCTTTAATTTCTTACCAAACCCTATTTCTCTCTGCCACTGAGGCTGAAAACAACGACAGATGGCATCGTTGGGAAGTATATCCACTCATCAGAGAATCGAGTCGAATTTATACCAACATGGATATAGGAATACCAGTAATTTTTTAAACAACATTGTCCTCATTCAATTTAAACTACATTTTCTTCATTCAGTTTCCTCCACTGAAATTCATCCTTTCAACTTGATTCTCTGATGAGTGGATATACTTCCCAACAATGCTTATCAACTTCAGATTTCATTTTAAGAGGAAGTCATTATCATCATCGTTTAACATCCGCTTTCCATGCTAGCATGGGTTGGACGATTTGACTGAGGACTGGCAAACATGATGGCTGCACCAGGCTCCAATCTGATCTGGCAGAGTTTCTACAGCTGGATGCCCTTCCTAACGCCAACCACTCCGAGAGTGTAATGGGTGCTTTTACGTGCCACTGGCACGAGGGCCAGTCAGGTGGTACTGGCATCAACCAAAAGCTCAAATGGTGCTTTTTATGTGCCACCTGCACAGGAGCCAGTCCAACGGCACTGATGCTATATAATAAATTATGTATGGCTTAGTGGTTAGGCTGTTGCACTCACAATTGCATGATTGTGGTTTTAATTACTTGTCTAGGAAGGGCATTGTGTTCTTGAGCAAAACACTTCATCTCATGTTGCTCTGTGATCACTTCGACATCTGACATGCGATACACCATACATTCGTACAAGTAATGTTGATTTGATGAAGAGAGTGAGCTAATGTGCAGCACAAGCATTTGACCACTATAAACAAATTATTTGTGCAGGTTGTTCTGCAGAAAATTGCAGAACCCTCTTTCTCAGGCTATGACAGACTACCATCACATACAGATATATTCTTGTGCATTGTTTTAATGTATATCAGCTATAGGCACAGGAGTAGCTGTGTGGTAAGTAGCTTGCTTACCAACCACATGGTTCCAGGTTCATTCCCACTGCGTGGCACCTTGGGAAAGTGTCTTCTACTATAGCCTCGGGCCGACCAAAGCCTTGTGAGTGGATTTGGTAGACAGAAACTGAAAGAAGCCCGTCGTATATATGTATATGTGTCTGTGTGTGTTTGTGTGTCTGTGTTTGTCCCCCCAACATCGCTTGACAACCGATGCTGGTGTGTTTATGTCCCTGTAACTTAGCAGTTCGGCAAAAGAGACTGATAGAACAAGTACTAGGCTTACAAAGAATAAGTCCTGGGGTCGATTTGCTCGACTAAAGGCGGTGCTCCAGCATAGCCACAGTCAAATGACTGAAACAAGTAAAAGAGTATTGATTGTTGTTTAATCCCAGATCAACTCTGACCAATTAGTCCTCTGATCATAGACATTCTATCTGTGCAAATCATGTCTTTTTATTGATATCTAAGATTAGATTATCATATCAGTAGTGAAGGCTACCACTAATTTTATCAGAATCCACATCCCCCCCCCATTCTACTTTGCATTATCTAATATGTTCTTTCTCTTTTCAAAATGATGAGGTGTGATCAGAAGGAGATTTTGCTGCTATCCATAGCAAGTTAAGCAACCAAGTAAAAGTTCTCTCATTGGCTCATCTTGGTATTGGTAGTTCTTGGTACGGCTTGACACTACCTTGCAATTGACTAATAGATGCAAAAGGTCAAGCATGAAGCTATTGCTGTTGTAAAATTTCAATTGTCACGTTTTACTTATTCTGTGTTTGTTGAAGTCAAGCTTTTGTTGTTTTTGAAATCAAAATAACACCTGCATTCTTCCTCTGCTGCATGTCTATAATTATATCAAAGACTTCTGTTACTTTCTGGTAACAGAAGTCTTCTACTATAAGGGATCCTTTATGTTTCTTTATCTACAATTTGTTCTTTATTTCTATGTGTACCCTGATTGAACTGACCCAGCTGACCTATGGTTACAATCATTACAATTGTGACCATCATATATTTTTTTTAGACATGATATATCAGAGATTGCATAATCAAAATTTTTCTGTTTTATTTATGATGATAGGGTATGATTTGGACAGTGGAGTAGCAGTGTTTAGCAGCAAAGACAGTTTCGGTGTACTCACCTTAATTAGCAGGCAAAATAATCAAAAAGAAATGTTGCACCCTTTTGCACTTACACTTGGGTTGGAGGTGACTGTATGCCACATCCCTGTTGCTACACTGCTGGGTTTCATTGCCACTTCTGGCAGGTTGAGCAATAACTTAGAAGCCTCCTTGATGTATTTTTTAAAGGTATACATATGATGTCACACTCTCAAGTCAGTACATTGGGAACAATCTTTTGAGACACATCTTATGACATTAATACCTGTCTTACAAAATAGAAAATTTGTATACCACACTGATTACTCTTATGTGATACCACTAGTTAGACTGATATATGATTCATATGTAATGAAACCACACAGACCTTTAGATAAAGGGTATGGATGTTCCTGTAGATACTTCTACATAGAATATAGGGATGCTTTTGTAAATTTCTCTTGATAGAACAATTGATGTATAAGTAGTTACAGTGTCTGTTTGGTGTAATCAAAGATTTAATGTGTCAATGCTGTAATAGACACAGGTCAGTTCTGATACAGCAGACCAGTGATCAAATACAATTCAATTGTGGTGATCCTGTCATCTGCTCAGATATGCTATAGCTAGAGCTGTTATCTTTCTCTTTTTAACCCTTTCATTACCATATTTATTTTGAGGTGCTCTGTGTTTCTTTCATTTAATTTTAAATATAACAAAGAGTTTAGTAAAATAACTTAGTTATCATTCAGCTAGTGTTAGGAACATAAATTGTGACTAAGGTTTGATGGAAGATTTTAATTCAAGACTTATGAAAACAAGACATTTGTACTACAGAGCCAGGCAGTTTCAGTTGGGTTGGTATCAAAAGGGTTCTGAGGAAGATTTTGCTATAATTTCTAGAATAGTGAACAACCACATGGTTGGGTCATTTAACTTGTATAATTTATACACGTGTGTGTATGTGGAAATTTGATGATGATGATGATGTGTGTGTGTGTGTGTCTGTGTGTGTGCGTGCGTGTGTATGCGTGCACGCATCTGCATGAGTTCATGTGTATGCATATTTGTTTTTCTTACACATAAAAGCACAGAATGTGGAAATGACACAATCTACCATTTCAAGACAAAAGACAAATTCAAAACTAAAAGTCTACCACCTAATTTATACTTTCACTAAGCATTTTCTTTTCTTTCTCTTCCCACTCTCACACTTACTCCATACATACTTATTCACTTACCACACACACACACACACACACACACACACATACACACACACACACACATCAAACATAATGCTGGGTCAGTGTTACAACCCCCAAAATTAGAACTATGTTCTGTGAATACTTCAATATTCTGACTCCTACCCATGTTTTAACTAGCTTTGTCAACTGACAATGGTACAACAGATGGAACTGCAACCCCATCATGAAATGTATGTCAGTGCCATTAGATCACTTACAACTTGTATAACAGGCTCTCAACATCAAAATAAATCATGAACAGCTGTTCAATATTGAATGTTGAACAATAAATTGATCAATAAATATTTTAAATTGATTATCTTAAATTAAAATCTATGACCTACATTCAATATTTGCCCATACTATCTGTAACAGTATTGTTGATACCATACCTGATGGCCTATGTTGGACTCTTTCTGCTTAAAATCTATTTATAAAGCAAATGTCGAAACTTTTTATAATAAACAAAAGAAGTCGTTTGTGTTTGTAGTCCAGTAAATATGAACTTTGTGAAGTGAACTTGTAAGAATACAATTGAATTAAAAGTGTGAAATTTTCTGTAACCTCTATTCTTGAAAATAGAAAAGAGAAATGAATAATGTTTGGAATGAAAGAAACTAACTGCTATGGTATGGTGTGGCAGTTAAATGAAATGGAGCAAAATAACTTTATTCTAAATATATAGAAGTTTAGATAAATAATCTATGACAATAGCATGTTGATAGTCAATCTGTGTAACTTCCATAATATTGAAAACATTATTTATTTAAGTACATACTTCCATCTTGTTTTTTATGAGTGAGATTTGTCATAACTTACTGGTATATGAAACTTTTATTTTGAATATATATGTCAGTTTGTGTTTCTTTTGATTGTGGTGCACCAACATGTCCCTAAGAAACTGTCTGGATCTAGTGAAACAATAAAATAAGGCAATGTACAGATGAATAAATGTTTTAAGTTATGGCTCCAAAGTATTTTTTTTCCCCAGTTCCCAATAAAGTTACTGTTTAAGGAGTAGACAATGTTAATGAATTATAAGCTCTAATAACAAGGAGCTTTTGTTTTCCCAAATTATTAGAATAATCTTTGAATGCAAGTTATTGTGTAGCTCCAACTTAGACCTGACTGGACAATCAATCTTATGATGAACATAATTCTATCTGTGACATTGTTTATCTTTTATTACAATAGTCAATGTGAAATGAAGTGCCTTGCTCAAGGACAGAATAAAAATACCTGGTCAAGGAATCAAACCCATGACCTTACAGTCATCAGCCCAAGACCCCTAACCACAAGGCTATGCACCTTTCACTCCAGTCTACTTTGCTGAAAATGAGTACCACCTAACTACTGGTGCGCCTTTCTTTCCCTCATGCTCTCACATCCTCGACATTCCAAAGAATCAAAGCTGGGAAGACCAAGAGGATGTTTATATCTGCTTATGACTATATAGGTATCTAAAGCAAAAGTGGGAGCATGGTTCAAGCTACCAAGTCATATTTACTTTTGAGTAATGCTTAAGCTTTACACTATCAGTATTCAATATGGTCTTCCATTTTTAAAAGCCACAAGAGCAAGAGATGAGAGAGATTTGGCTATGATCTCTAGCAGGCTGAGTAGAGACATAGAGTGTTCTTCATCACTGGAATTATTCTGTGTTCAATCAATTTTTGATGGCTTAGTTCACTTGATACAAGTTATTGTTATCTAACCCCAACATTCGCTATAATTGAGCAGACCTATGATTAAAGGATTTTGATATATGACTATCCTGCTTTACTTTCAAACATCTAGGACTACATTATCTAGTAAAGTGTAATTTGACGACAATTTGGTTGCTATTTCTAGCTGTTCAAACAAACTTATAGAATCTCCCTCAGTAGATGCAGTTTTTGCTGTTGTCTGAGTCTGAATTAGCCGTGTTCAAGAAGACTAATAATCATGTTCATTGAAGCCATGATTATCTTGTCATTTTAGGGGTGTGTAAGACTACTATGCTCAACCGTTTAGTATTTAAATATTTGGCCCAAATACTTTACTTATCTTACATTCAAACCAGCTAGATCTAACCTGTTACACCTCCCTACAATGTCATTCTAAAACTAAACTATTACATCTTTGAAATTTCAAAGATATGAGATAATGCTTGATTAATTCAAAACAATGTCAATAAATAAATATAACATTTGATAAAGTAATCATAAAAGCTAAAGGATTAATGTGTTTTTCTCTTATTTAAAACAGTTGACTGTGATTTAAAGAAGATTTGGCTGCTATCTCTTGCAGGTTGAGTAACCATAAAGAAGTTCGCTAAGTAAATACATGTTGTTGCTACTGCTGTCATTTAGCCACAGGTCAGCCCTGATCAAGCAACTTTAAGGCATAATAATGATGGCATTGATTGATTAATGAGGAGTGATCCACAGTTTTGTCTTCCATGTTTTCATTCAGCTGAGAACTATTCTGTACACTCTGACATGCAGTGATGTATGAGATGTAATAAGGCAATCTGGGTACATTGCATTATCATCAATGCCCTTCTATTCTTGTATGCCTGTAGATTTAGGAGGTGACTACAGCAGAAGAGAAGTGGGTAGTGCTGAAATATGCAGATGACATTAAGCTGTACCTTGAGATCAAAAGGAGAGATCCTGGACATTATAGATCTTTCCTGCAATTGGACCTGGACACAATGCAACAATGGATCATGGACTAGCAACTCAAGCTAGTTGTGGACAAGTGTACCACCATGCATTTTGAAAGGAAAAACTCAGCATCCACATACTCTCTCCACAACATTAATATCAAGAAGTCTTCTTGTGGACATGACCTGGCCATTACTGTCGACAGCGATTTGCACTGGACAAAGCACATCTCTAAAATTATCAAGAAAGCCAAGGGTGTCTTAGCATCACTCAGCAAGACTTTTGTCAGCCACTCTCCAGCCATCTATTTAAGGCTGTATATGGCTATAGTGTGGCCACACTTGAAATTTGCATCACCAGTCTCGAACCCCTATCTTGCTCAAAACATTGACCTCCTGAAAACTGTTCAGAGACATGCAACCAAGTGAATACCCTCCATCAGGCATCTACCATACTCTGAATGCCTTGCTTCCCTGGGCATAGATACCTTTTTGAGCTCCATGTGTCTAACACACGTGGACATACCTACAAAGTCAGAAAACAGCACAGCTCCCATGACTTTCAGAAACATTTTTTTTACACTCAGAGATGCTGAAGTATGGAACAAACTACCTGCATCAGTTGTTAGTTGCTGAGATATTGTATCCTTTAAAACTTCCATGCTTCCTGAAATTCACCAACACTACACCTGATATCTTCCCCTCCATACGCATGCACATATGTATAGCATGATTCATACACTGTTCACTTACCTGATATTTGTACATAATTCTATGCACCTTTGATGAGTTGTAGCGCACCTGAGCACTAAACACAATAATTTCATTATTATTGTTATTATTTAAGGTGAACTTTATACATGACAGTTGCTCTTTCTCTTCACCACTGATAATGGTGTGCATCCCAACACAGTATTTGGGGCTAATGAGGCAAATGATGTTGCAATTTTTTCCCTGAGCTGAATGAGAGAAATAGTGATTTTAAGACACTAGTATAATAGTACTCTGGAGTATTGTATATGTATCTGGATGGAGAATACATATATTGTATATGGAGTATTGTATATGTATCTGGGTGGAGGATTTTGTTTACCTTTTTCATGTAATAACAGAGACAGTGGGAGTTGGAGCATGTTGGGGCAACAAGCTGTGTTCTTTACATGGCCAGGCTGCTTTTTCTTTTTAATATTTTATTGTGTAGCTAGTCAATAGGTGTGATTCATATACAATCTGTTTTGTGCAGTGTTTTGTGTTCTTTATAGTTTATCATGGTTTTTTATGATGAGTCAAAGTCCAGATAGGACTGAAATAGTCCATAATGGATCTAATGAATTATTTTTACACTATTATTTTTATTTCTTTTTGCTGGGTAAATATGGTACCTTATGCCTGCCCTAAAAGTGTTTGTGTGTCATTTTGCTTTCTTTTTTTTGTGTTGTTGGGGAGTTATATGTAACATCTTGTATTTTGTCTTTTGGGTGTGCGTGGGTGGTATGTCTATATTATTGAATGTGAGGGTAGATTGTATTTTATGTTCTCTTTAGTAGTTACTATCTTAAGTGTGTTGTTGCTGAACCAGGTTTACAGGTGGTTTAAGTAGGGTTAGAGTCATTGTACAGCAGTATTTGGAGAATGGTGTAAATATGTTAGTATGATGTTATCTGCCTATGATGCCATCTGTATGTTTTGTAGAGATATCAGCCATGTTGGTACAGGTGGGAATGAATAGCTGAAGAGATGGAGCCCTGTAGTACTCCACTAGGGAAATTGAAAGTTCTGCATGGGCTTGGTGACCTGACAGATTATTTATTAGGTAGTGCTTTGTGTTGAGTATTTTGGAGATGGCAAATATCCTCCTCCTCCTCCTCCTCCTTTTCCCTTCCCCCTCCTCATCATCACCATCATTTATCATTCGTTTTCCATGCTGACATAGGTTGGACAGCTTGACAGGAGCTGGCGAGGTTAGGGACCACACCAGGTTCCATAGTCTATGTACAATGTACATGATAACACTTCCAATCAGTTAAGATCAAAAGCTGTGAGAGCCACTGCCTGGTACTGCATCAGGGCATTTATTATTATTATTATTATTTGATGAAAACTCACAGACTATGCCAACCACTTTACAGAGTGTACCTGGTGCTGTTTATGTGGTACCATCACCATTATTATTATTATCATCATCATTATTATTGAGTGAGAGAGCAGAGCATGCCATCAAAGTGGCACTGGGGTGCAAATATACAAAACCCAATATACCCATCATGACTACCTGTCTGATAAGGGTACACCTTATCATTGTTAGTCTCTGATAGTGTTCACATATGTGAGAATTATTTCTGTGTGTCAAGTACACATTTCTCAACTAGCTTTCTTTGACATCCTCTCTTTTCTGGAATATTATATTCAGTATTACCACATCCTGAATGTTTTTTGAAGATGGTAAGGTAATATTTGAGAAAAATTTGGCTGTAGTTTCTTGCAGGTCAAGCAACCACTTAGAGGTTTCCTCATTAAGTCAAGTTGATTGATATAATATCATTATGCGTTTCTCTACATAACTTTTAGAATAAGTTGGATACAGATGAAGAAAATTGTTTCCATGAGACACAATTTTCATCATGTTACTTAGGTGACATCTATAATAAGTTACGTAGGAAGGAAATGGAAGATTAAGAAATATATTATTAGATATTCTTGAAGGTAACTTAAGTGTCAATGAGAATTATTGTTTCTGAAGAATAACAACAGAAAACATCATCAACAGCCATGAAATCAGCAGCAATATTGGTTTTAACTAAGTCACAAGGCCATAAAATTCGTGGAAGGAGCATGGTTGATTAGATATACCTCAATATTTGAAGACTACTTATTTTATCAACTCTAGTAGGATCATCATCATCACCATTGTTTAACATCTGCTTTCCATGCTAGCATGGGTTGGACGATTTGACTGAGGACTGGTGAAACCGGATGGCAACACCAGGCTCCAATCTAATTTGGCAGAGTTTGTACAGCTGGATGCCCTTCCTAATGCCAACCACTCAGAGAGTGTAGTGGGTGCTTTTACGTGCCACTTAGACAGTACTGGCAACAGCCATGCTCAAATGGTGTTTTTTACATGCCACCTGCACAGGAGCCAGTCCAGCGGCACTGGCAATGACCTCGCTCAAATATTTTTTCACGTGACACTGGTACATATGCCAGTAAGCCGACACTGGTAACGATCATGCTCGAATGGTGCTTTTTACGTGCCACCGGCACGGAAGCCAGTCAGCTGCTCTAGCAACGATCATGCTCGGATGGTACTGTTAGCGCTCTACTAGGACAGATGCCGGTCATCGAATTTAGCTTCAATTTCGATAACAAATTTAACCCTAGTGGGAATTGAACTCAGAGTGTAAAGGGATGTAAGTAAATACTGCATATTAAGTCCACCTTTCTACTGACCCTGCCAATCTACTGCATGTTATCAACAGTAAGTGGAGGCGCAATGGCCCAGTGGTTAGGGCAGCGGACTTGCGGTCATAGGATCACGGTTTCGATTCCCAGACCACGCGTTGAGTGTTTATTGAGTGAAAACACCTAAAGCTCCACAAGGCTCCGGCAGGGGTGGTGGCGAACCCTGCTGCACTCTTTCACCACAACTTTCTTTCACTCTTACTTCCTGTTTTTGTTGTGCCTGTAATTCAAAGGGTCAGCCTTGTCACACTGAATATCCCCGAGAACTACATTAAGGGTACACATGTCTGTGGAGTGCTCAGCCACTTGCACGTTAATTTCATGAGCAGGCTGTTCTGTTGATCAGATCAACTGGAACCCTCGACATCGTAAGCAACGGAGTGCCAACAACAATATCAACAGTAACATCAACACAACACTTATAAGGTAGTGAACTGGCAGAATCATTACCATGCTGGACAAAATGCTTAGCTGCATCTCTTCCAACTTTGTTCTGAGTTCAAATTCTGCTGGGGTTAACTTTGCCTTATATCCATTCGGGGTTGATAAAATAAGTACCAATTGGGTTCTGGGGTTGATGTAATTGATTTAATCCCTCCCCTGAACTTGCTGGTGTTGTCCCAAAATTTGAAACCAATACTAAAACAACAATTAAGGCAGTGAGCTGGTAGAACCGTTAGCATGCCAGGCAAAATGCTTAGCAGTATTTCATCTGGCTTTATGTTCTGAGTTCAAATCCTGCCAAAGTCAACTTTGCCCTTCATTCTTTTGGAGTTAAATAAAATAAGTATCAGTTGCGCACTGGGGTTGATGCAATTGACTTTTCTCCTCCCCTCAAATTGCTGGCCTTGTGCCAAAATTTGAAACTAATATTAACACAACAATTACTAATATCAAACTTTTTTAAATGATAGGTTGTTTATTTATGAAGGTCAATGTATCTACATAACAGATAGTTGTACATAAGGAATTCTTCAATTTCACATAAACTGTTACACCAGCCATCATAAATAGCTAATACTCGGAAGCAGATTCCAGATATAATGGCATGACCGACTAAGAAACTGGGAGCCAATAGTCTACAGGTGAGTACTAGAGCAACTTCAAGTCACCTCTAATATTCAGCCTCATAATATTCAATAATATTCAAGCTACCTCTATATTCAGACTCATAACAGAACATAAACTCAGTACTTGAAGCTAGTGAATCACTCAGTTGCATCATGTGTCTTACTTTGTAGCTATCATGAGAGATGGTAGACACAACTATACAAAAATAATGCTTCTCATTCTGTTGATGGTATTGTTCCATCTTTAAAGATGTTTGACATAGGAGACATTGGGTTCTTCAATGCATATCAAGTTTTCCGTCTAGTTCATTCACTAAATTTTTAAAGTACTTTGGCTGGCACTTTGTTTGAGGTTCACATGTATAGGGAGTCTCTTTGAACAGTTGTGAGGAATCTTAGCTCTTTATTTAGCACTGGTCCCTCGTCTTTGATTAATTATCTTTTGTTAAGATTCATGGCTAACTTTGCTGGTTGATGATGACTTTCTTTACTAAGGACTCCTCTTTTTGAGAATTAGTAGCTTCTTCATGCAATTATCTTTAATCTTGTCAAATGTTGCAACATGAAATCCCTTGAGAGCAAGGGCATATGTTAATGTTCTGACAAGTTACTAAGATTTTTAATTGAGTTTTATATTTCTTCAAGAGATTTTTGATCATTTGTGCTTTGACCAGAGCTGACTTGCTTAATCAGAGCTGACATGTTCAATTAGAGTTGATTTGCTAGAGCTTGCTAGAGCTGACCTGTTCATTTCAGAGCTTATCGTTACATGTCTTCTGAGAAGCACATGGTTGGTTCATTCTTAAATCATTTTAATTTTTCAGCCTTTCTTTGATAGATTGACATACAAAGTATTTTTTAGTGATATTTGCTTGTCACAACAAGCATTAGACATAAATATAAGAAGAAAACAAAATTTACATATCTAAAGGTGAGTGCAATAGTTTGGAAAATTATAATCTTATTAACTATATTGCTGTTCAGAAACAATGCATTAAATATGTCATAAAGTATATAAATCCAGATTGAGCACTCAATATTTTTGTCGTCGCCATCATTGTTGTCAACTAAGTGACAGCTACCATCAATTCCATCAATGTCATCATCATCATCATCATCATCATCACCATCATCATCATTAGCATTGTCATCATTGTTTTACATCTGTTTTCCCTGCTAGCACAAATTGGACAGCTTGTTGCTGTAATTTTTGACTTGGTTTCTAAGGCTGGATATCCCTCCTAATACCTACCACTTTACAGAGGGTACTGCATTGTTTTCATGACATCAACACTAGAGAAGTTGTCATGTCTTTGACAAGACTAAAGGGACTTCTCAGCTCCCTGCTTAACAGAGTTCACAGAGTACACTCTATTGTGGCATTAGCACTAGACAAATCATTTTCACAAAGCATAAATAAATCAATATTCCAAACATTTCCAAATATTCCAAACATTTCCAAATATTCCAAACATTTCCTTCCCACACAACATATTGATATATAATTCATTAAAGACCATTGACAGAGGGAAACATATAAATATTGGAAAAGTACCATGCAGACATACAAGTTTATGACAGTGGGCTAGTCTGATCAACATGAACCCTTCACCTTCATGTCCAATATTCATCAATATAAAGATACATTAGAAATCTACTATAAAATCAATAATTCTCCCTTGGATTTAGATAAACTACAAAACAATCAAATATGATAACCAGCAAGGGAGCCTCTAGTAGGTCACTTGACCTATTAGAAATAGCAATAAGTCTCTCTCAAACTCTGCTTTATTATCTTTAAAGCTGAAAGCTTCACTAGATATGTAGTGCTAGACATGCTGTGTCTGAAAAAAGAAAAGATGGTATGGGACGGTCATGGCTGGAAAATCATTGATCATAGGTCTGCCTGGTCAGAGTTGACCTGGGGTTGAACTATAATGGCATAACCATACATACCAAAATAGCTGCAATGGGAATTGTCTCACTTCTGCCCAAATTCTGATGGATTGCCAACTACTTCAGATAAATACTGGAAAGCTGAGAGACTGATAAGAAACATGATATTGATGACAAGAAGCAATAAATTTAAAGTGCGGTAGGATAGAATTAGTACTGTTGAAGTTCGTTCTAGTAGTAGTGGAAAGATGCTTGAAGATATAAAACTGAAACAGTGGTATGTAAGAAAAGATTTGTCAAAGGGAATAATTTTTTTTCTAAATGTTGTTTAGCGTGTCCATTATTAAAGGGATCAGACTATTTCAGATATGAATAGAGAATTTGAACTAGTGTGTATTTGGGTATCGTTCAAGGGTCAAAACCTTCAATGAGTTAAATTTTTTAAAATCTTGAATGTAGAATGGAGAAGCATTGAGATAGTTTAAGAATGAACAAGCTTGTTTGCTATGTTGTATGGGGGAAACGTTTATAAAATTAATCTGCTTCTTACAAAAGTTTGCATAAACATTATTAATACTCTTTACTCTTTTACTCTTTTACTTGTTTCAGTCATTTGACTGCAGCCATGCTGGAGCACCGCCTTTAGTCAAGCAAATCGACCCCAGGACTTATTCTTTGGAAGCCTAGTACTTATTCTATCGGTCTCTTTTTCCAAACTGCTAAGTTACAGGGACATAAACACACCAGCATCAGTGGGGACAAACACAGACACACAAACAAACACACATATATATATACATATATATGATGGGCTTCTTTCAGTTTCCGTCTACCAAATCCACTCACAAGGCTTTGGTCGGCCTGAGGCTATAGTAGAAGACACCTGCCCAAAGTGCCACGCAGTGGGACTGAACCTGGAACCATGTGCTTGCTAAGCAAGCTACTTACCACACAGCCACTCCTGCACCTATAATAATAACTAATCTTTAAACTTTATTAAACCTCTGAAATATATAATACAAAACCTTGTTTAACTTCAATCCTGAGTTATTTCAAAAACAAGCAAACTTAAATCATACAATATCTTATCAGGCAACTAATCCCTACTCACTAAAATAACTGGCCTCATGCCAGTATTTGAAGCAATTTTTATCCCTATTATCTAAATACAATTTATTGTGATATTATTTTCAAGTCTGTAAAGGTAGCACAGATGGTAATGCACTGAGCAGTAATAAATTTTGTTAATTAATGACTGAGTTCAAATCCTACCACTAGCTTCAACATTGAATTTTAAGCCACCATTGATCTGCAGGAAATATTTACTACATTAGAAGCATCAGTTGTGGTGTGCAAGAGAGACGATTGCGCTGGTATGGACATGTGGTGAGAATGGATGAGGATAGCTGCGTGAAAAAGTGCCACACCCTAACAGTTGAGGGAACCCGTGGAAGAGGTAGGCCCAGGAAGACCTGGGCTGAGGTGGTGAGGCAAGACCTTCGTACATTGGGCCTCACCGAGGCGATGACTACTGACCGAGACCTTTGGAAATGTGCTGTGCGTGAGAAGACCCGGCAAGCCAAGTAAGATCGTTGCCAGTGCCCCTGGACTGGTTCTTGTGCGGGTGGCACATGAGATGC
>NC_068985.1:16677140-16682024 GCF_001194135.2 Octopus bimaculoides
CTGGCTTGTGCGGGTGGCACATAAAAGACACCATTTCGAGCGTGGCCGTTTTCGTGCGGGTGACACGTAAAAGCACCCACTACACTCTCTGAGTGGTTGGCGTTAGGAAGGGCATCCAGCTGTAGAAACTCTGCCAAATTAGATTGGAGCCTGGTGTTGCCATCCGGTTTCACCAGTCCTCAGTCAAATCGTCCAACCCATGCTAGCATGGAAAGCGGACGTTAAACGATGATGATGATGATGATGATGATTCACTTCAATAAACTACAGCTGTTCCAACACATCATCTGTGTATGTGTAGCTACAAATTATATTATGCAATAGAAATTTATACAGGGTCAAGGGGTCACTGAGTAACTGGGGTATACTGAAACCCAAGTAGCATAGTGGGCAAAGATGACAACATGAACAGAACTTTTCACTTAATATATTTAGTTTCCAGCAAAATAAACAACAAAGGCTTCTTATTTAGAAAGTAAGATAGAATTTCTGTTTTTAACTATTGCTGTTCATATCCATACGGAAGCTAGTCATGAAAGACAGAGACAATATACATTCTTTTTTTTCATGAAATATAAAACATTTTCTCTTTTATAGGTGAACAGATTGTCATAAACCTTAGAGGGGTTGTATTGATTATTGGTAAAGTAAAGTGGTGTGGGTGTTCTTAGCCTTGGAAATATCATGAAATTGGAGGGTTGAAAGTTGAATAGGAGATACTGCTTTGAAGACTTCTATTATTGCATGGTGAGATCCAAGATGGTTTGGGACAAATTCATTGATAATTCTTGTTATCACCTTGGAAATGTTGGATCTGAAGACTATTGCGTAGTTGTGCAGGAGTTTTGTGGTGAGTCTGTATTGACAGAAATGTAATGCATTGTAGATAGATATTCATGCTGGATTAATACTCATGTTATGGGAAAGTCAGTAGAGTTTGCATAGAATAGTTTAAAGATATGTATTATAAAGGAGCTGAGACTGCAAGGTACTTCCACTGTTTATAGAATAGGAAAATTCGCATTCTGTGAAATCATACTTGGATTTAAGATGTTGATAGCTGGGCATTTAGTAAAGAAGAATAGATATTGGGATTTAAAATGTTAATAGTTGGGCATTTAGTGAGGAAGGAAGGAAGGAAGGAGAAGACGAGGAGGTTATAGGGTGGTAGTGGTGTCATTGGGAATGACTTCTTAACAGTTGTTCTGATACAGTTCTCTTTCTACTCTCAACTCTTGTTTTATTACTTAGATGCAAATGGAGAGACCACACTCATAAATTTTACAAGCGGCCTTTCTTGCTTCCCTCCAGTCATCTGGTGTTCTAACAAGACATTCATGTTAAGCTGGATATGAACATGACCTTTTGGTATTAATAGTGCTTCCATTGCTAATAATTCATTTCTAATAAGCCTGCTGGCTATTTGTGACATCAGCGTCTGGAAAGATGCTGATATTCTTTGTATCATAGCAGCAAAATCTGACTGGCATGTGGTGGCTGGATGCTCCCCACTGATAAGTTCCAGTAGAATGAAATCATGTGATATGGGAATCCTGGTGCCCATGACAAATGATTCTTGCCTGCTATGATCTATTTGTGTGTGTTTATGCATCAAGGACCTATATGAGAGGATCTCTCAAGGCTTATAATGCAGTATTTGATGTTCTAACAAGACATTCATGTCAAGGGTCAAGATGGTATTAATACTGCTTCTGTCACTAATAATTGATAAATATATATATACATGTGTGTGTGTGTGTGTGTGTGTGTGTGTGTGTGTGTGTGCGTGCGTGCGTGCGTGCGTGCGTGCGTGCATGCGAGTGTGTGTAAAGACAGTGAGCTGGCAGAATCAGAACTTTGGAGAAAATGCCCAGTGGCATTTCTTCAAGTTCTTTTATATTCTGAATTCAAATCCTGTGGAGATTAACTTTGCCTTTCATCCCCACCCAGGGTCGACAATAAAATACCAGTCAAGTTAATGGTATCAACCAACCCTTATCCTTAAAATTGCTGGTGTTGCATCTGAATTGGAAACCACTGTATGTATGTATGTATGGATGGATGGATGGACGGATGGAAATATGTATGTTTGTATGTATGACATAGTTGCCTTGTCTTCATTCAAAGATGGTTTTGAGCCCTCTGTGGAAGAGTGAAGTGTCCTCGTTGCATGTGGGCAAAACTAATGTGTAGAAAGTTGAGGAGAAATAAAAGTGATATGATCTAAATAGAAGCATGTGTGAGAGATGATAGTGAAAAGATGTTTAAGAGTATTGGAGACATAACTGAAACCCCTGGTAGATATCAAAATTGATAGAATGAAGGACAGAGAGAGTTACTTTAACATATACTGCTATGAAGTAGTCTGACTGGAAAACCAACTTTAAAAAAAATGAGAGACATGGTATGTTTAAGTAGAAAAATTAGCTAGGATGTTTTTGTGTTCGACAAGAGCAAAGGCTTTGTTGAGGAGTGCAACACTTTACTTTGAAAGGAGTAGTGTTGCCCTCAAGTTCTCAAAGACAAAAGACTAATGGTATATGATGCAAAGAAGCAGGTATGTGGTAAATATGGCTCTAAAGGAACCATACTGATGATCACAAAGAAAGAGAAGAGACTTTAGGTAATAAAGTAGGTTGGTGTTTTTTACAAGTACCTCCATTACATTTCAGATGTTGGAAGTAACAGTCTAGCTTTGTAATTCATTTTTTTCTACTATTTAGTTAGGGAGGGAGGAGCAGTTCTTAAGACTCCTTTTTTTAAGCAAGTTATTCCAGTGAAGTGAGGCAATGCTTATAACTTTCCTAGGTCGTCTTAGACAAGGAGATTGATGTGGTTAATGTTCAGCATGAATATTTGTAGACCAATGTTTGCATGAAAAACAGGGAACAGAAAAGGAATTTTAGAGAGTAACTATTCTAGAAAACAAGGATTGAGTGAAGTGTTTAGTGTAAGATCTTGAAGGGAAGACGGAGTGAGAGTAATGAGAGAAAAGATGAGTCCATCATAAAAGGCAATCAGATTGTAAGGCCTAGTATTTGGGGCAACATTGAAAGATTTTGTTGCATGTTGTTCATGAGCAGAGAAGGTGAAGAACAAATCTGTTTCCTTGATGTAGGTAGTGACTATGTGTTTGTGTTCTTAAACTAGATTAGGTTATCATGTCCATCCCCACTGAAGAGTGTACTCAAGATCATTGTCCATGTAAGTGTATATCTGGTGTGAAGTGCATATGTTGCATGTCAAAGACACTTGAGTGTGAAAGGTTAAGGAGTGAAACATTAATATTGAGAAGACAGAATGACAGAAACACAACTTGAATCTTTGTGTACAGTAGAACTGGTAATGTGTAGGACACAGTAGCACATAATTATAATGGTAGAGTCTGACAGGAAGCCTTACAGTCAAGAGATGAGAGATGGATGGAGACCATAGACGAGTGACTTAGCTAGTAGGTACACATAATCCAATGCAAAAGAGAGCATGATGGAAGTGTGAAAACTGTATTTAAAGGTGAAGACTATATCACTAATGGGTGGAGGAATTATGAGCCCTGAATTCAACAACAAAGCTAATTCAGTTAGAAGCAAATTATGTTCAGTATCTTTTCTCTCAACATTTTCCAAAAAGCTTTGATGCATGGCATATATATGATAATTCCAAATTATGATACAAGGTCATCAATTTTTAGTGGGGACAGGGGTCAGTCAATTACAATGACCCCAGTACTCAACTTGTACTTATTCTCTTGACCTCAAAATGATGGAAGGCAAAGTCAACTTCGGCAAATTTTCAACTCAGAAGATAAATCTTGAAGAGATGCCACTGGGCATTTTTGTCTGGCACAATAACAGTTCTGCTTTGCTCCCTTAGATAATATATAATAAAATACATTAACTAATAATATGCTTTACAAAAAAACTATGATGAATAAAACCATAAATTTTATGATTTAATTCATATTAAAAAGAATGTGTGACATGCAAGTATCTACATGAGGTGAATGATAAATTGCATAGCAATATATTCTGTTAAAATAGCACTAACAGATAGGAAATGGTTTTTAACAGTTCCTGATATGTCTCTGTAAGTCTTCCCTACTTCTAAAACAGTTAACTGTTGTAAGTTATTATTTCAGTGACTTTTTCAACTACTTCCATTAAGTAACGCTCATTTGTTGACTTATGTTCTCAACCACTTCAGTTTCATACTTACAAAGACATTACACTTTGTGTATATTCTCCACAAATATAGGTCAAAGAAAATACACACACACACATATATATACACACATTTACAAACAAATATACACATACACACAAATGCATATATATATATATATACACACACACATATATATAGGTTATTTAAAACATTTTGTCAGGACAAGCACTTCAAAAGTCAAAAAGTAGAAAGTCAGGTTTGAATTAAAAATTTGGAAACTGATAATATATGCAAATACATATTTTAGCAGAATATTTGTATGTATGTGTACACAGTTGTGTGTGAGTGTGTGTGTACGGGAGGAAGTACAGCTATTATTGTTGTTGTTGTTGTTAATATTATTATTATGCATACACATATGCACACACTCATCTATATGTAAATATATACATACAACAGGTGTTGGTGTGTTTACGTCACCATAACTTAGCAGTTCAGCAAAAGAGACCAAAACAAGTTCTGGGGTTGATTTGTTTGACTAAAACCCTTCAAGGTAGTGCTCCAGTATGGCTGCAGTCAAATGACTGAAGCAAGTAAAAGGAAAAAATGAGAAAGGATATCTATATGTATATTATATATTATATTATACATATATTATATATTTATATAGTATATATCATTAGGACTATTCTGCTACTCTTTACCAACCCCCCCCCCCCC
>NC_068985.1:16682088-16684041 GCF_001194135.2 Octopus bimaculoides
CCTCCCCATTTCTGCTCTGTCAGTCACTCCTCTCCTTTACCCCCCTCCCCACCACCACCACACATATCATCCCTCAACATTTATTCTTCAGAGTATTCATTCTCACAGCTATTCCATATCTCTAATCATCTCTCACTTTCCCATACACTCTTGCAATCTAAGGTGATGAGATGTTGGTGTGGATCTTCCAGGTATCAGGTGAGTAGCCGACAGTGGGGACAGTATGAGTGGGTAGAGGTCGCAAGGGAGTATGAGAGAGTGAGAGATGGTAAGAGTAGGGATATGGGTTAGGGGGATAAATATAATGAGGAACAGGTGTTGAAGGATGACAAGTAGGGAAGGTATAGAAATGTGACAACTGTTGAAATTGGGTAAGGTTCGGGGTTGGATGTGAAGAATGATGGATCAAAGGTGAGAGTGACCAATGATATATATGAGATGGGTGAGCCGGGGAGAGTAGGAAATGACTGACAGTGCAAAAAAAAAAAGGTGGTGAAGAGCAGCAGAATAGTAATAATGATATTGTAGACAATGGAATGGTGAAAGATGATGAAAGAGAAAAAGAGAAGGAAATGATATATAAGGGTGATCAATGTAAAATGTGGTTGGAGAGGGTGGTGTGAATAATGAAGAATAGATAACAAGTAAAAGCGTACCAAGTAGTAAGAAGGATAAGTGAGCAATATTGCTCACATTTAATTACAGCATTTAATTACTGCTGTTAGAGAGATGAAGTGTGGGAGGAATGTTTTAAGGAGGAAATTGGTAGTGGTGGTGGTGGTGGTGTTGGTGGGAGCTCAGTTGCACGCACACACACACAAACACACAAACACACACACACACAAATTTAGGGAGTTTGCCCCTACTTGAATGTGGATGTTCTGTTAGAACAAACTATGCTGTGCTAGTTACCATGAGAGAAACTCATATTGGCTTTTTGGTGCAAAAGGAGCTCATTTATATCGCTCACAGGGAGGTAAATCCCTCCAAATCATATGATTTCGACCTCAGCACTGGAGTTGGCAGGGATTTATCTCCCTGCTAGCAATATAGACAAGAGTGCATTTTGTACCAGAAGCCAATATGAGAGTTTCTCTCATGGTAACTACCGCAGTATAGCTTGTTCAAACAGAACACCCATGTTTAAGTAGGGATAGATATTACCTCTTGGTTTTAATACTGCTTAACTTTCTTGCATATATGTTCAGTATCAAGTATTGAAATGGCTGTGTGTACATTATTAGAAGAATTCTTACAGAGAAGAAGAATAAATTCAAGAACTATATATTTTCTACACTGCCTCTGTTGTTAATATATATGTGTGCTAATTTCATCGTCAATCATTGTCAGTCTAGCACTGAGCTTACTCTTGAAATACAGGGCCGTTTTTAACCTTTAATCAAGGTGACTGGTTCACATGATAACACACCCATAGGCATGTGTAGTACATGGCTAGAGGCTAGCCCACCTCTAAATCCTGCTTACCTAAGTCATAGGGCCATCTTCTACTATTTAACACAGTGCTAGGGCTCTTAGTAGGTACTAATGTCTCAGACAAGAGTGGACCTTGCTGGCATTAGGAAGGACATCCAGCAGTAAAAACCTATGTCAAAGTAAGCACTGGAGCAGGATGTAGTCCTTGGTCACATTGGATCCTATCAAAATGTCCAACCCATGCCAGCATGGAACATGAATGTTAAATTATGATGATGACGAATATAATTATAGATATCATCATCCTCATCATCATCATCATTATTTTAACATCCACTTCCTGTTGCCAATCCTCACTTGTTTCCAAGCAACATATTTCCCCCTGGCCAGACATGTTCTTACAGAAGACTGAAACTGGGTGACAATACTTGTGTAACAATGAGAATCATTTTGTAACTAACACATAAATGTGAAGACTAGCACACACACACACACACACACACACACACACACACACAC
>NC_068985.1:16684486-16685998 GCF_001194135.2 Octopus bimaculoides
TATATTATATTATATATTGTATATTCCATATTCTATACCCCACATTGGTTCTGCAGGAATATAAATAAAACATAAAAAACAGACAGTGTTGGAACTCTTTTAAACAAAATAATATATTCCTCTATACACAATCATACAAAAAAACCCACCTTTTTTGTATTTATTTTTACTCGCATATATATATATATATATATATATATATATATATATATATATAGGTAGTTAGAGTAAATCCCAGCTGTTTCCTCTTGAAGCACATCTGCTTATTCGTTTATGTGGTCTGCTGTATGTTAGACAAAATATATATTAAAAAAATTGAGTATTATGGAAATATTATTTGCATAGTTATTGTATAACAAAGCAGGAAAATGGAAATTTTTGGGTATTATAAAAATTGTAACTCTTATTTGCAAATGAGATGCATGTATTAGAGATTAAATAATACCAAAAATCTCCACTTTTTCTGTTTTGTTATATATATGTGTAGATATATATAGATATATATATATAGATATATATATATATGTAACAAAACAGGATAGTGGAAATTTTCTAGATATCTTTGGCCTGAAGAGTAACCTTGCTTGGATAATTACTACTTTCAAGGTTCCACTCGCTTATGAAACATATGTAGCCCAGATTTTATCAACTCCATTCCTTAATTATTGGACACACACACACACACACACACACACACACACACACATACACATATATATGTATGTATGTATAGAGTGTTAGAAGTGGTGTACAGATATTGTATATTGAGAAAAAAGAAATATGTGTGTGTAAGGGTTGTATATATATATATTGCATCATCCCATAAATAACGTGGTTTTTTTTCAATTGCATGGGGATCAGACAATAAGTGTAAGCCTGTGTCAACGGTGGTTCAAGAAATTCCGAGCCAGAAATTACAACCTAGAAGATGAGCCTATCCTGGAAGAACTGTAGAGCTCGATGGGGATGTCCTGCAAACTCTGGTGGAACAAAATGCTATTGTAATTGTTGAGGAACTAGCAGAGAAGCTTGGATTTGGTCATTCAACCATTCATCGATACCTGTATGCCATCAGAAATGTCAGCATGTTGGGTCAATGAGTTCCTCACAAATTTTCTGAGCCTAGTTTTTGTATGTGGCAGATGTTCAGGTGTAATAAACACTGTAAACATACAGGAAACAACTTCTATCTCATTCCAGGGAGAAAAACTAGAGGTAGTCGATAGCTTCCGCTATCTGGGTGACCAAGTTAGTAGTGGGGGTGGGTGCGCTGAAAGTGTAACTGCTAGAATAAGAATAGCCTGGGCCAAGTTTAGAGAGCTCTTACCTCTGCTGGCGACAAAGGGACTCTCACTCAGAGTAAAAGGCAGACTGTATGACGCATGTGTACGAACAGCCATGCTACATGGCAGTGAAACATGGGCTGTGACTGCTGAGGACATGCGTAAGCTCGCAAGGAATGAAGCCAGTATGCTCCGCTGGATGTGTAATGTAAATGTGCATACCCATCAG
>NC_068985.1:16686734-16694381 GCF_001194135.2 Octopus bimaculoides
ATATATATATATATATATATATATATACACACATATATACAACAGGCTTCTTTCAGTTTCCGTCTACCAAATCCACTCACAGAGCTTTGGTTGGCCCGAAGCTATAGTAGAAGACACTTGTCCAAGGTGCCACGCAGTGGGATTGAACCCCTATGTCCATGGTTTTGAGGCAAACTTCTTAACAACGCAGTCATATGCATATATTATTTGTCATCTAACAGCAAGTTTTTATATTTATTTTGAGAAATAGCAGCCAAATTTCTCTTGAAACCACAAATTTTGCTATTCACGAGACAAAAAAAAAACAAAAAACCCAGAAAATTGAAAAAGGGTAGTAGTGGGAGAAAGGTGAAACACTGAGAGTTGAAAAGTGTTAACAGGAAGGAAAAAAAACATTTTAAAATACATCATCAAAAATGTCCATAAAATTTATGTGATGTAAAACTCTGCTTTACTTCCACTTTCAGTCTCTGTTTAATCTTATTTTCTTTCCCTCTTCCTTCCCCCTCTCTCTCTTTCTACCTCTTTCTTCCAATTTTTTAGTCATTCCTTCCTATTTCCTTGTTTTGTGAATCATTCTTGATACTCTCTGCCTGTCTGTTTGCCTGTCTGTTTGCCTGTCTGTTTGCCTGTCTGTCTGTCCATCTGCTTCTTTCTATACCTCCTCCCCCTACCCCCGTCCATCTGCTCGTCTGTCAGTCTTCTCTCTCTCTCTCTCTCTCTCTCTCTGGAAGGAAGGAAGGAAGGAGACAATAATCATCTTGATAATGAGTGAGACATAAATAGATACTTAGATAGACAATGAGATACATAAAGTGTGAGAGAGAGAGAGAGAGATTGGAAGAGAGAAAGTGGGAGCAGGCATGGGGTGGGGTATGTATGTGATAGATCCCATGGAGATATGAGATGAGACACATATACCCATAGAGACAGAGACACAGAGATAGATACATAGATAAGAAATGTGTTCATGTACATAAACTCTGTTACTTTGTCATGAAATTGTCAATAGAAAGTAAAAAACAACAAAAATGGATGATATGGAAATGGATTTGGGCAATAAACGCCCCACCCCATCACATTTTTATTCTTTTAGAAAATTTCATCAGATTTGTATATTTTAAACATCAGAGATTATGAGTCTGCAATATTTTTGTTTTAAGGTGTTTTTTTTGTTTTAATATCCAGAGCTGTCTTCTCTGTTTAGGAATTTGCACCAGCCATAATATTTAAATTTTTGTCTTCTTTTCCAATATTTTTTCTGAATTGTATGTTTTAGGCAAAAGAGAATATGATTCTGTTAAAAAAATGTTTTGAGAAATTCAGTTTTTTCAATACACTCCTCTCTCAGTTTTAGGAGTACCCAACTAACTGTAACTTTGTAGTTGTATGCGCGCGCGCGTGTGTGTGTGTGTGTGTGTGTTTGTGCATATGATGGAAGTCAGCTCAATCATGAGTATGACCACTGTTTTTAATGAACTGCAAACCAGAGATGATATTTTAATTCAGCTGATGATATACAGCTTTTCCACAGCATTTATGCATTCATGTCTCTTTTCAGTTAAATGCAATGCAGAATCATGTCTTTTGACAATGTGTGATACCATGCACTCTTCAGGCCACTAATAGAAACATATTCATTTTATGCCTGGCAGGCATATCTTCTATCGGGCAACAAAGAATTATTATTAGCTTGCTTTCATTCATGTATTTTTGGAAGGCTAGACAAACTGAATTTTATATTGAACATTTGAAGGTATTATGATGTCTATGGGATTTCTTTTTCTTCTTTCTCATTTCAGTTTTTCATATTTCATGTGATCCTCTTCAAAATGCAGGGACACAATGAATATATTTTCTTCTATGATGTTCTATCAGCTGTAATCCCTTCCCTATTTCCCCCTAACATTTTTAAAAATCAGATTAAAGTCAATCTTTGTATCTTAACTTTTGTTTGTAGGGAGGTCTTTTTCCCCAGAACATAGTTTTCCATAGAGTAAATGTTTGCAAATGGTTTTATCTTCCTTATGAACTATATGGCTAACCCACCTCAGTCTGCAGCAATACAAGAGAATTTCTGTTTACAACATTTTCTAACTCACAAAACTTCAATATCATCATTTGAATCTTGACCAGGTTTTCACACTGGAGTAGCTACTGATATATTTCCCACTCATCAACAATAGAGATATATTGAGCAGAGGCTTGATCTCTACTGTTGCTTTACAGACTACACTAAGGCCTTTGATTCAGTGAATTGTGATGCATTATGGGTAATTCTCAGAAAGGATGGTTACTGTGATAAATTTACAAATATTGTCAAGTTCTTTCATGATGATGTAAAAATATTTAGCAGCAATTAGGGGAAAATGATCAAACTTTCTGCAGTTAGTGGTGTTAGCAAAACAGGGTTAACTGGTCCTATTCTATTTGCCAAATATTTCATAATGTTTTTTTAATCGCTTTCAAAAACAGTTGCAAGGATTATGTGATAGTGTCTATAAATACACTGTCACACAGTTGGTAAGTTATTCAACCTCAAACAACTTAATTCTAAACCATACTCTTTTGTACATCTGATAAGAGACCTCTTGTACATTGATGGCAGTGATATCGTCACAAGCAATGAAAAAAGATCTTCAAACTGTTGTGTATAAAATTTCATTGGCATGTCGCATGTTAGGCCTCACAATAAATCTTGATAAAATTATTATTCTTTACCAGCCCTACCCGGAAAACTTCAAGTGGATCCTAAAATAATGGCATAAAGTAAAACTTTGCAAAGCGTATTTTCCCTCAAATGTCTTAGCCCCATGTTAATCAGGGGTACAAATCTTGATGAAATTGCAAAGAGACTTCAGAAGATGTGGATATCCTTGGGAAAATTACAGTCTCAACAATATATATATAAAAAAAAAAAAACACTCTAAAATATATTTCCAAAACATGCTTTATGTCTGTTTTCTTGTATGAGTGTGAAATATGGACATTGTACTCAAAACATATTAAATAGCTGAAGCATTTTCAGTCAATGTGTCATCATTATCATCATTTAACATCCATTTTCCATACTGGTATGGGTTGGATGGTTCGACTGGGGAGTGACAAGCCAGTGGGCTGCACCAGGCTCCAATCTGATCTGGCAAGGTTTCTACTGCTGGATGCCCTTTCTAACACCAACCACTCTGAGAGTGTAGTGGGTGCTTTTTATGTGCCACCAGGACAGGAGCCAGTCAGGCGGCACTGGCATTGACCACATTCAGATGGTGCTTTTTTGTCTTTGACGAATTTTGCATATATCTTGGCGAGACTAGGTGAGTGATGATATATATATATATATATATATATATATATATATATATATATATATATATATATATATATATATATATAAATATCTTTTATCTTTTACTAGTTTCAGTCATTAGACTACAGACATGCTAAGACACTGCCCTGAGGAATTTTTTTAGTCCATTGAATCAACCCCACTGTGTACCTGGTATTTATTCTATTGGTTTCTTTTTGCCAAACTGCTAAGTTATGGGAATGTAAACAAACTAATACCAGTTGTCAAGCACTAACAGGGGACAAGCACAGACACAAAAAAAACACACACACACATATACATATGCATACAAGCTTTTTTCAGTTTCTGTCTACCAAATCCACTCACAAGGCTTTGGTCAGCCTGAGGCTATAGTAGAAGACATTTGTTCAAGGTGCCATGCAGTGGTACTGAAGCCGGGACCATGTAGTCGGAAAACAAACTTTTTGCTACACAATCACGCCTGTCTTTCTCTCTCTGGTCCTCACAACATCCCACCAGAAGTACTAAAAAGATGTGATTTAGATGACATCATCCTTGAATTTGCAAACAAACTACTAAATGACAATGTGAAGCCAGAACAATGGTCTGAGATAGACTTGGTACCACTGTTAAAAACTGGAGACCTAAGTGATACTGGGAATTACAGAGGGATCAGTCTGTCACCCATTGTTACAAAAGTGGTCTACAAGATGATACTTAACTGAATACGACCTAAGATATATATATATATATGCAAAAGTATAATAAACATAAGATGCAGTGTATACTGCTTGCTCCCTATGTGTGTTTTGCCATTGTGGTTATTTGCTTATTTGCATCCTCTGCAGTCAGTAGATATTCATAGTACAACGGAAACACTTTATTACTTTTGTTTACACAGACCAATCACTTCAATAAACATCCACATCAAATAAATACCCACTGCAGAGGATGGAAATAACCGCAATGGGGAAACACACATCGGGAACAAATGATATAAACTGCATCCTGTGTCTATCATATTTTCTTTTACATTTGTTCTGTACATCATAACCAGTAATACCATTCAATACAGTAGTAACCACACCATTGTACTGAAAGCAGACTGGATGATAATACTTAATGTAGAGCACTAAATTCACCAGTATCAGTTGTACATATAACAGCATACACAGGAAATATATATATATATATATATATAGAAAGAGAGAGAGAGAGATGGTGTGGTATGAATGTATATTTTGTAACAATGTATTACTGTTATATAAATGTAACAGTTGTTCACTTCTGCTTTCTTGTTTGCATAACAATTATAATTTGTACTTGAATCTTCTAATTTCTCTTCTAATTTGTATACAAGATACTTATTTCTAGTTTGTATTTGACTATTATATTGAAGTTGTTGATGAATAACCTCAGTAACTTCTGCCAAAGCAGACCTAATTTAATAAAGTGTGTGCACAACAGCAGTAACATTGTTAAGTGTATACTTAAATTTCTAGAGAGCATTGAAAAGGATGTTTTCATATCATCATGTATAACCTTAAGAATGAGCTGCCAATTAAAATACATGCATATTAACAAAATGTCACCAAGTAAATTAAAATATTTTATACGTAGAGAATATAATTTTTCACCATACTGTAATGATTTGGATAATTATATAAATACATTATTTCACATGAATATCTGGATCAATACTAGCAATTCACACTTTGAGAATATTCACAAAAGATATTAGAGACAATAATGACATCAGTTATCATCAAGTAGAGACAGGAAGCACAGATGTGAAGCAGAGGCAAGAATAACAGAGAACAAGTGGAATTGGGAATTGCAGAAAGTGCAAAGAAAGAGGCAAGAATTAGGAAGGATTTTATCATAGAGGATATCAAACAAAAGTAGGAATTACAGTGGATATCAACTGTATGAAAGAATCACAAAGAATATTAAACAGAGGCAGAAATCACAGAAGATATGATAATAATAACAGAGGCTATAAAGTAGAAACAGCAATCACAGAGAATATCAGATAAAGAGAAGAATAACATAGAATATGTAAGCAAGGCAACAATACTAGAGGATATCAGACAGATAAGAATCATAAACAGGCTGAGGTACAAATCTTAGAGGATATAATTAAACAGAATCAGGTATCATAAGATATCACAAAGAGGCAGGAATCACAGAGGATATTATCAAAGAAAGGTACAGATTAAAGAAGATATCAGGAAGAAACAGGAATTACAGAACTCAGAATTGTTGAGCAAAGAAAAGATTCACAAAGGATATTAAGTAGGGATTACAGTGGATCCACTGAAATGTGGTGTACGCCACTGAGAGACCTGCCGTAGATTTTATTATGTAATTATCTCAATATACAGCACATTGCAAGGAAAGTGCAATTTCTATAGCTACAAAACAGTAAGCTGGTTGAGAGACTTCCTCATAATTAATTAGAGTTCTGAGTGATCTCTGTGTCCATCTTTAATGCTGGTGCAATGATAATGTAGCCCTTTTTTGTTGGAGTGGGGTTCAACATGCTGTCCAGTTTAACACATTTACTTGGCCTTTGGTTGACTTTGGCAAAATGTACTGTATTTTAAGCATTTGGACCAAATTTCCTGTCTGGGATCTTTTTTAAAATGGGGGCCACATTTTTCATTAACGAAACACTTTGAAACTTGGAACACTGGTAGAATGTGTCATATAAAACATCTTTTTCTCTTAGTCTTCTTAAAAAAAAAAGAAATCCATAAATTATTCCATGTTAAAGTTGTCGTATTTCTGTAATTTCAACCAATCACTGACGTCCATTCAGCCGATATACATTAAGTGCCGACTACATAAACAAACGATTCTGAAACAATTAATCTTAACCCTAATCCTAACTCTAACCCTAACCCTAACCCTAGGGTTAGGGTTAAAGCAAATTTAAAATGAAAAAAGCAAATAAAACGAAGGTATGGAGATTAAATACGCTTTACATCGCTTAATCATCCAAAGGAGTAAATATAAACAACTGAATACTTGTCAGTGATTGGTTGAAATTATCGAAATAAGACAATTTTTTACATGAAATAAATTCGAATACAAAAATATTTTTCTGTTCTATAACACAAAATAGATAAGTATACGAAGTTTGAAAGTCTTTCGGTACCAAAAACACTACGTAAAACATTAATGAAAAATGTGGCCCCCGTTTTAAAAAAGATCCCCTGTCTGAAAATAATATCATCTGAGGCCATCTTCTGCTTCTTCTTGTACTTTCTTTGATGTAGTGCTACTATTTATCAGAGAGTAGTGGTGGAAAAGATTTCCTACCAGAGGCCTCCATCAGATAGAACAAGAGCCTAGCTTCATGACTGTTGCCTTGGGCTATTTCCCAATTACTTGGTGCATAATTTTGTACCGTCTCCTTCCCTTATTTGGTATTGGTATGCCCAGTGGGCACAAGATATAGAGAAACCTATGCACAGTCACTGATTTCCCATTGTTAATTATAGAGATTGAATCCATGCTCAACAACAACCACAAGACATCGGCTAGTCATCTTTCTTCCATTTATGAAAGACAAAAACCAACAAAACCATAAGACAACACAGATAAGAAGCAAGATAAATCTGCTAAACCATCCTCCATTCTCTTCACAAAAAATTTGTAGACGTCAATTCAATTTGAACCCCTCCCCTCACTTCCTGCTAACAGGAAAAACAACACATTCTACTCCTGTCTGACACATAAATCTCTCATCAGCTGTCTCTAATGCATCTATGGTGTCCAAGCTACACTCCTTTATCTAGTGTTGCTCTGAAATGTAGTGTTTGCAATGACAGGAATACGTAAGTGTAAGCTAATTAAAATTTTCGATTTTACATCCATGACAGGCACAGATATCATTGTGTAGTTAAGAAGTTTGCTTTCAAAAAATGTGACTTTGGGTTTCAGTCCACTGTGTGGCACCTTGGACAAGTGTTTTCTATTATAGCTACAGGCTAACCAATGTCTTGTGCATCAATTTGGTAGATGGAATTTGGAAAAAGCCCATGATGAGTGTGTGTGTGCCCTTGTATCGATGTCATGAGATGGTTGTTAAAGATAGCCGCCATCATAAAAGTGACGTTGTTCGCTTTCAGTTTCTGGCCACAGACAAAATATTACTTTACTAATAGACACAGGCATGGCCATGTGATAAGAAGTTTGCTGACCCAACCACTTGGTTCTGGGTTCAGTCCCACTGTGTGACACCTTAGGCAAGTGTCTTCTACTATAATCTTGGGCTGATCAAAGCCTTGTGAGTGGATTTGATAGATGGAAACTGAAAGAAGTCCATTGTCTAT
>NC_068985.1:16694535-16696695 GCF_001194135.2 Octopus bimaculoides
TATATATATATATATACATATATATATATATATATACACAATATATCAATATATGTATATAGTATATACATCTAAGTGTCTTTGTGTCTGTGTTCATCCACCCCAACACCATTTGACAACTCGTGTTGGTTTGTTTACATTCCTGTGATTTAATGTTTCAGCAAAAGAGACCAATGGAATAAGTATCAGGCTTTAAAAAAAAGTACTGGGGTTGATTTATTCAACTAAAGATTCTTCAAGGCAGTGCCCCAGCATGGCTGCAGTCTAATGACTGAAAGAAATAAAAGGTAAAAGATCAACTGAAAACAGATAAGCGTTGGCAACAGGAAGGGCATCTCTGGTCAGTGAAAAATCTGCTGCAACAAATTGTCTGATCCATGCAAGTATGGAAAAGTGGACATTAAACGATGATGACGACGATGATGATGATGATGATGATAATGATGATGAGATGAAATTCATTGATAAAAGCAGTTGTTGGTGTTTTCTATAATTTTGTATTGTTGAATATGTAGTGGACAGATTGGACTATTGTTGATCTTGCCTAATATGAGATTTCTTGGAGAGAATAAGTGCACTGAAATTAATTCCTATTGTCTGCATCAGGTCTAAGAGAGGATTAGAATTTAGCACTGCAAGCTATTAAGAATCTCGTTGATTATACAGTAATTTTGGTCACTTGCAATGGTGAATTGTACCTACTATAATTATTCATAGCTATGTAGACCTATTTATTGCTTGTCTGTAGACATTGTGCAGCACCAGTAATGGTATCTACATTCCTAACTATTCAAATGTTAAACTGGTACCCTGTCAAGTTGGCCAACTCTTTATAAAGAAATAAAACAAACATCACTAATAGTTTCTTAAACATTTTACTTTTCTTTTTCTCTTTTTTCTTTGACGACATGGGTGCAAACATAGCTCTGTGGTTAAGAGGTCAATTCCACAAGTATATTCTGCTGAATTTGATCCCAAAGATCAGTGCCTTGGACAATTGTCTTCATCCATATCCTTGCATAAACTAAAACACTGTAAGAATATTTCCACAGAGTAAAGTTGTGTTGTAGGAGACCATCGTATATGTATGTATATATATATATATTCTGTTGCGCCAGGGAGAGTCATTTTCTTTTTGTGCCTTATATTTTAATACACTCACCGATAAAATTTCCACTTATTCCTTATTTTTATTTTCCTAAAATTTTTGTTGCGTCTTGCAACGTTTTCAATAGTCTTGACTCTGTCCGAGTGTAAATAACGGACAGAGTCAAGACTATTGAAAAGGTTGCAAGACGCAACGAAAATAAAAATAAGGAATAAGTGGAAATTTTACCGGTGAGTGTGTTAAATTATAAGGCACAAAAAGAAAATGACTCTCCCCAGACACAACAGAATATGCTTTAACACACAAACTCACATAAAGAATCTTGCAAACCAAATCCAAAAACGAAATATATATATATATTATATTTGTTTATTCTACCCATATATATAATAATGTATGTACACACACACACACATATATATATATATATATATATATATAGATAGATAGATAGATAGATAGATATATCTGTTAAAATGAGATGTCAGTGTTCTTTTTAGTTTTGCATAATTTAGATGACAGTATATATTCACCACACCCTGTATATGTATGTATGTATATATTTACACACACACACACATACACATACACGCACACTTACACACACAAACACACAGACACTTACATATATTGCAGCCTCTATCTGAGTATATGTTATGTGCTTTATAACAGCATTGGAGCATTTTAGCTCTTATTTCTAACAGTGCAGGTGTTATTCACACCCTTAGTCAAGTTTAGTTAATGACTACAATTTTCCTGTATTGTATAACATTGCAAACAGCTGTTTTATTAATTTTTATATACCCATACCGGCATAGAAGGCAGACATTAAACAATGATGATGATGACATTTATATATATATTGTGTGACTGTGTTTGTTCCCCGACCATCACTTGACAAGCAATGCTGGTGCGTTTATATCCTTGTTACTTAGTGGTTCGGCAAAAGAGACTGATGAAATAAGTACTAGGTTTACAAAGAATAAGTCCTGGAGTCGATTTGTTTGACTAAAGGCGGTGCTCCAGCATAGCCACAGTCAAATGACCAAAAC
>NC_068985.1:16699205-16701249 GCF_001194135.2 Octopus bimaculoides
ATTTCTTCCATCAGTGTTGCAGTGCTTGGATCCCATTGGTAAAGATACTTTCATCTTGTTGGTCAAAAACAAAAACTCATCCACTACATATATGGTGTCATCACCACTGCAACAATGATTGAGGAACAAATAATAGTCAGATGGGACCAAATCAGGAGAATAGGGAAAGTGATCAACCAGTTCAAAGCCACAGTCACACACAGTAGTCATTGAAACCAAGAACTTGTGTGCTAGAGCATTGACCTGATGAAACAAGACCCCTTTCATCATTTCCTGGGCATTTGGTCTTGATAGCCTTTTGATAGCCTTTTGTAACTGTCTCAGTAAGTTGACATAGTACCCTCCATTGATGATGTGGCCCTTTTGAATATAGTCAATAACCACAATGCCTTTTGCATTTCAAAAAACTGAGGCCATCACCTTCTTAGTAGATGAAACAATCCTCCTCGCCTACTCCAAAGTTATTGGAATAGGTGAGGAGGAATGTTTCCACTGAATGGATTGTTATTTTGTCTCTGGCTCAAAGTGATTAACACAACACTCGTCCTGGGTTAGGAAATGTTCAAGGAAACTGGCTGAATCTACTTCAAACAATATCAGATTTTCCTGTGATGGGATCAGCTTGGTGTGTTTTTGATCAGGTGCCAGATGTGGCAGAAACCTTTGTCATGTCGAGTTCATTGTGCAGAATATCCTCAACTCTCTTACAGGATATGCTAATAGCATTGGCTATTTGATTTATAGCTGATTGCCTGTCATCCATCAGCTTGTGGTGAACATGATCAATGTTTTCCTTAATGATGAGAGCAATAGGACATTCACATCTTGGGGTTATCTTCAAGACTCTTCCCTTCCTACATTCAGCTGCCCACTTTTGAACTATTGATAAAGCTGGAGTACCATCCCCTAATCTAACAATCATGTCAGCATGAATGTCCTTGGGGGTTAAAGCCTTTTTCTACATGTACTTGATAACACCAAGACAAGGGATGGTATTTGATAACACCACATAGTAAATTTATAAACAGGGTTAATTTTAGCTATTTCTCCATATACCAAAATCTGAATTGATATTCGAATCTTATTGGATTCTCGTCAGAGTTGTCTACACCAATCTGACCAATCCCAGAGAAACAAGCTGCTGATCTCATTGTATACTCCATAATTTCAGTAACCACAAAAAACTGAAGCCACTAATTCACATGCCATAAGTGTTAACACTTTATTTGATATCAAGGGCCTGTCAAGAGGGATTAAAATAGGCTTATGAAAAACGCAGTTGTTGTTCTCACTAGTACTCATACCACATAAAAAGCATCCAATATATTCTGTGAAGTGGTTGGCATTAGGAAGAACAACCTGTGATAGAAATCATGCCAAAGCAGACATTGGATCTTAGAGCAGTTCCCTGGTTTGCCAGCTCTTGTTGAACTATGCACTCCATGCCAGTATGGAAAACAGACATTAAATGCTGCTGCTGCTGATACTAAACTAGAAAACACATCCTCAATTTCAAGAAGTGCAGTAATTATTTTATTGAATCCAACCAAATTCTTCATTATTTTAAAAATTAATTAAAACATGTAAGCATGCTTTAATTAGTTAGAAATGTGGTCATCAAAGGAAATTTTTATAATCAACTTAATTACATAGAATTTTTTTTATTCCTTGCATCAATGAAACTTTAGAAAACTTTAGAAACTCCATCTGGTTCTAGAAGTTCCACCAGCTTTAAAGAGATATTTAGAACGGAAAATTAAAATTAAATATTAGTCCTTCTAGGCTTCTTCCCATTTAGTAAATAATTTGTCACTGACAAAGTATGTGATGAAATATTAAGTTGGTATATTCAAATCCCTTGTAGTTTGTTGAATATATTTTTAAATGTATAATCAGCAAACATCTGTCTTCCTACTTTTCCCACAAGTGTTCACTACATTTCCTGAATGTAGAATAAACACTTGCATATCTTGATTGAATGAAACTGTTTGAAAATTCTAAATCCCTCTCTCTCTCTCTCTCTCTCTCTCTCTCTCTCTCTCTC
>NC_068985.1:16701843-16704228 GCF_001194135.2 Octopus bimaculoides
TATATATATATATATATATATATCTGTGTGTGTGCATGTATGTGTGTCTTTGTGTCTGTGTTTGTCCCCAGCCACCACAACAACCACTTGACAACTGGTTCTGGTGGGTTTACATCCCTGTAATTTAAATAAACTGTAAGAAGACCTGTTGAATCAAGTGAAATCATTGTTGTGGCCGATGCTAGTATCGCTTGACTGATACTCATACTGGTGGCACGTAAAATGCACCATTCGAGCATGTTCGATGCCATTCCCACCAGACTGGCTCCCATGCTGGTGGCACCATTCAAGCATGATCGTTGCCAGTACTGCCTGATTGGCCCTCATGCTGGTGATATGTAAAAAGCACCCACTACACTCTCGGAGTGGTTGGTATTAGGAAGGGCATCCAGCTGTAGTACTTTTGCCAGATCAGATTGGAGCCTGGTGCAGCCTTCTGGCTTGCCAGTCCTCAGTCAAACTGTCCAACCCATGCCAGCATGGAAAGTGGAAGTTAAACGATGATGATGATGATGATGATGATGATGATGATGATGATGATGATGATGTTGATGATGATGTTGATGATGAATTTCATGGATGTCCAGATAATTAATTTATTGTAGTAATTATTTTAATACAAGTTCATAAAATAAAATAACCATTATATCATGTTGATAGTGATTTTAATTTCTCTTATTTTTACAATGTCATTTTATGATATTAAAATAACTTAAGAACAATCTACTGCATCAATAATTATGAGCTTGTGACTTCAGGTCTGTAACCTGTCTACAACTCTACATTTATATATGGCTTAGTCAGGAGAATACAGAGCAGTGTTATTGACCTATGTAGACCCTTTAGGACTCCTAAGATCCCTATAATTGAGGTTCATCATCATTATCATCATAAGCCAAAGCCTTGTAGGGGGAATGTGAAGGATGATAATTCTCTAAAGGGTTTACATTCTAGATAGGATAGGTTAGACAGAGTAGTTAGTGTGTGTGAGCCAGAGCATAAATGGGACGGAGAGAAGAGGATCAAACAGAGGTTAATATAGTAGTTATAGACGAGACAGAGAGGAAAGATAGTATGTCCAGGCCAGAGAATGTAGTTGTAAAGTGCTGATGAGTGAATCTTCACAAATTAGTCAGACTACCTTCTTTTAGAACAGTGGTTCTCAGCCAGGGTCAACATGACCCTCCAGGGTCCATATAAGACTTTGTTGTTAAGATTTAAGGGCATTAAATCAGTTATACTTCTACAATACACAAAATATTAAAATCTTTTAAATGCAATTTGTAATGATATTTAATTAATAAAATACAGTAAGATTTTTATATATATATATATATATATATATACGGCAAATGGTTATATAGGGCCAGTAGAGTAAAATTGGAATGAAATGAGTCCATGGGCAGAAAATGGTTGAGAACCATTGATTTAGAAGTCTAACGGTCCACTCTTTTCTGGGACATTAGTACCTACTAAGGGCCCTAGTACTGTGTCAAATGGTTTGAAGATGGCCCTATGACTTAGGTAAGCATGATTTAGAGGTGGGCTAGCCTCTAGCCATGTATTACACATGCCCATGGGTGTGTTATCATGTGAACCAGTCACCCTGCTTAAAGGTTAAAAACGGCCCTGTATCTCAAGAGTAAGCACAAAAGAGAAGAAGACTGAGTAAACTGTGAAAAAAACAGGAGGCGGCAATAGGAAGCCATAGCTGTATCTTTCTCAAGAAAATTCATGAATCTTCAGACTTTGGTAAGGAAGTCCATGATTGCCAATACCTGTGGGCATGGTACATGTGAAAAGAGAGAATGCATCTAGCTAACGTGTAGCATTTGGGTATTCACTTGGGTACCATTGCTTTAGTCACAGTGTTCAATCTGACAACAGAAGGAATGTCAAATCAACCTAATTGGGTGTGATTTAGCTTCAGTGCATTCCAAGTTATGTTATCTCGGTCAGACTGTTTATATATGTCAGTCATTATTAGGAATAAATCATCTGGTGGTTTACATTTGGAGCTTGGGATAAAGGAAAGTTACATAACACATCATATGAATTAGTTTCCTTGTATATTACATATACTTATTGATAAATCTACACTAATGGATGATTTAATCTGAATATTGACTGGTATAAATAAATGATAATTAAATCAGTGCAAACATACTTAATATAGAACACATTTTTAAAAAAACTAACTAAAAATAGTAATTTGGTGAGGAAAGTAATATACTATATTTCAGTAAGTAAAGTAAGAATGGGAGACAAGTTAGAACATTGTTGCCTTTAAAAGTGACACACTATAATGAATTCATAGTATAAATTCAAATGATGCAGAAGTATGAAAACATCAGAACGCTTCTAGTCATGTCAACATTCATATAT
>NC_068985.1:16704255-16707560 GCF_001194135.2 Octopus bimaculoides
TATATATATATATATATATATGGATAGATAGATAGACAGACAGACAGATAGATATGGATTCTTCACAACGATGATGCACCCTGTCACCAAGCTCTCCTCACTCATAAGTTTCTCACCAAAAACATGGTATCACTTCCACACTCACCCTATTCACCAGATTTAGCACCTGTGGGCTTCCATCTCTTCCCCAAGATGAAAATGCAGCTCAAAGGTTGCTGTTTTAACACCGTTATCAAGATCAAGAGCAAATCACAGAAGGTCCTCGACTTGCTTACAGAAACAACTTCCAAGCCAGATTCCAAAAGTGGTAGGAATGCTGGGACCAGTGTATTGCTGTGCAAGGTGACTATTTCAAAGGAGATGGTGTTAAAATTTAGGTCAATAAGTTATTTTTTGTTAAATAAAACTAGTGTTGGAACCTTTTTATGTCACCTCATATATATAATGGAAGTCTGTCGGGGTTCGATAATGACAACAATGACGTCAGTGATGCCGGAGGTGGGAGCGGAACCCAAAGGCAGACGCACAGATGCGGCCACATGTTGGGCATGTAATAGCAGAAGTAGGGTTGGGGATCCTCTCTTTTCGGGCTTGTCGCTTCTGGTCCAAGCTCTTGAGGCACCTTTCCTCAATATATTGATATATGCACACACACACACAATATAGTATAATATAGTATAATATGCTCCAGGCATTGTCAAGAGTACATTATCTCGAGACAATGCCTTGGGTCCTTAACTCCTTGATGGAGTTGAGGTACAGTTGTGACATATGGCATGTCTTGGACATTTTTACACCTGGCAGAGCTCACTCTTCTCTAAACAAGACCACACTTTGTTCTTCCAGAAGAGAAAAAGTCAAACAATTAGAAAAAAAAAAAAGACTGATAGGAATGGAAGAACTGACCCCCAGTACAACACTAGTACTTTATTGGACACTGAAAAATAAAAGACAAAGTTGACTTCAGCTGGATTTGAACTCAGAGTGCAGAGAGCTGGAACAAGTATCACAAAGCAATCTATCTCACTCTAAATACTCTGCCAACTGGCTGTCCTACATCAGACTTCATCATCATCATCATCATCGCTTAACGTCTGCTTTCCATGCTAACATGGGTTAGACGATTTGACTGAGGACTGGTGAACCAGATGGCTACACCAGGTTCCAATCTGATTTGGCAGAGTTTCTACAGCTGGATGCCCTTCCTAACGCCAACCACTCAGAGAGTGTACTTATTATTTGATATGTCTTTTAAAAAACAGAAGATGGTAGGGTGTGACATGAAGGAGTTTGGGACTTAAAGAAGGAGAGATAGTTATGTTTGGAATGTGGAATACTCTTAAAAAATGATTGGGAACTCATGGTTGGAACACTTTTAGAAAGACTGGTTTGTCATAAATTTTATATAAATTTTATAAAAAGATAGGATGGTCAGAATTGCAATACTTTTCAATAACGGACCAAAAACAAACATGGTGTTTTTAATCTCTATATCATATGATCATGTGACCAACAAGACTATCAGATGCTGTTACACATTGCTGATCACAATGTGCTTTGCATCATTTTAACCATTAAATGATGCCACCCTGCTGGCTAGGTGAGCAGGCCAACACTCCCCCTTGATCAAAAGGAGACTGCAGCAATGTGAAATGAAGTGTTTTGCTCAAGAACACAACGTGCTACCTGGTCTGGTAATCAAACCCACAATCTAGCAATTATGAGTGCAACAACCTAACCACTAGGCCATGTGCCTTCACAGTCTTTATATGATGTCATTAAATATAGACAATGTCTACATTTAGAGATGTCGAAAGGGTTAATTAAAAGATAGGAGTCTTAACATGTTTATATGAGAAGAGCAAATTAAAAAATGATATTCAAAGCATTTGCTATGCAAGGTAATATCAAGAAAGTGCCAAAAGCACTTTTTTCAAAGGCTTCAGAGAGCAGTTGAGATAGATAAAAACTCAGGATTTGACACACCAACAAACGGGACACATTATATATATATCTTATTCTTTAAAGCCTTTGAAAGGTCTGAAATATCAGTATTAATGAAACATTTTTAAGCTAACATTTTAATATTTTTGCTATGGATATTTTCTATGTTTAATGTTTTATCTGCATTGCTATTCCCTTTTAAAACACACTGATTATTTTTACATATTCTGCATTGCTGCAGGCAAACTACAACAATCTTCAACATACACACACACACACACACATATGCATACATATAGATGTGTGTGTATGGTAGAGTCAGTCACATGCCAATCTGAGTTTCACTTGTAGGTGCACAGGATCTTTAGAGTATGTGTGTGTATGTGTCTGTGTGCACACATATGCACACACACACACATATATATACATATGAGGTGATATCAAAAGTTCACCGACTAAATTTTGTAGCATGCCAACAGATGGCAGCACATGGTTGTGTGCGTAGTGAAAACTAGTAGTGAAAACTAGTAGTGAAGTTCATGAGGCAGTATGCTGAGTGACATCGCTGTGTTTACTTCACAAATTGTTAAATTTGTGTTTTTGTGATCACATGTCTGCTGTAGTCTGTGATTTTGTCGTGGTCAGGAACAAAGAGCTAACTTGAAATTTTGTGTTAAACTTGAGAAGTCTGCAACAGAGACATTGAATATGCTTCAGGAAACTCACAGCGATGTGGCAATGGGTCGTACACAATGTTTCTAGTGGCATAGATGCTTCAAAAGTAGAACATCCCTGGAAGACGATGAATGATCTGGAAGACCTGTTACAAGCGTCACCCCACCAGAAATGTGGTATTGTACATTGAAATTTCATCCTCACTGAGCCAGATTGTCAATCAAGAATCCCGCTGTGATGTTTTGAAGCATTTGAGGGAGGACATTTGGTGAAAGCAACCAGATTTGTGAAACACAAAGAATTGGATTCTTCCGTAAGCTCTCCTCATCTTTGAGTTTCTCACCAAAAACAACATGGTATCACTTCCACACCTGCCCTATTCACCAGATTTAGCAACAGTGGACTTCTATCTTTTCTACAAGGTGAAAATGTAGTTCAAAGGTTGCAATTTTAACACTATTGTTGAGATCCAGATCGAATCACAGAGAGTCCTTCACTCACTAACAGAAAACGACTTCCAGGTCAGATTCCAAAAGTGGCAGGAACATTGGGACCAGTGCATTATTTATTGCACAAGGTGACTTTTTCGAAGGAGATGATGTAAAAACTTAGGTAAATAAGTTATTTTTTACTAAACATAGCTAGCCCGGGAATCTTTTGATTCTACCTCGTATATATATATATAT
>NC_068985.1:16708061-16711473 GCF_001194135.2 Octopus bimaculoides
ACACACACACACACACACACACATACACACACACACACACACACACACACACACATATGTTGAAAGGAGTGTTTTTATTTCATTGTATTTGTACTTGGTTTGATTTGTGACAACAAGTCTAAACTAATCTTTTATAGCATGAGAACTGTCCTGTAGACATAGTTAGATTTCCTGTATCTCTACTTGTATTTCCTGAGTAATCAGACATTGGTAGAAATTTCACTGTCACTTAAAGATAAATTTTCTCATAACTTCTAAATTAAGTCTTCCCAGATGTAAGTATTTTATTATTAGTTTATATAAAGCTGAACAAAACCTAATTTAGTGGTCTAATGAGTATGGTTATATCTGTCTAATTAAAACATTCAATCTTTATGTTTAATACAGAATTAAGTCTTTAAGTAAGTGAAAGGAAATCACCAAGGAAATATTATTCTGCAAGCTATTGACTTAAGATAGAGGTGTCAATGACAACCAAAACTGAGACAATCCCTTTTCAGCTTTACTGAGAAAGCATGTATTATGTGTCACACATTGTTAAAGAGAAACTTTATCTGTTTATTTATTTCAGTAATGGGACTGCAGCCAGGCTGGGCCACTGCTTTGAAGGGTTTTAGTCAAATGAATTGACCTCGGTACTTATTTTTAAAGTCTGGTACATAGTCTATCAGGGTCTTTTGCCAAACCGCTAAGTTATGGAGATATAGACAAACCAACATCAGTTGTCAAGCAGAACACACACACACACACACACACACACACACACATGACAGGTTTCCACTCAGTTTTTGCATATCAGGTTCACCCACAAAGCATTAGTTGACACAAGGCTTCAATAAAAGACACTTGCCCCAGGTGCAGCACAGTAGGACTGAACTTGAAATCATATGGTTGCAAAGGAAGCTTAGCATTTTTCAATTTAGGTCATTAAGTATAATATTAAGTTAGTCATTAAGAGGCTGAGATACTTATAAAAAGATTAATGTTTGAAATCTTAATTATAATAGTTTATTTGTACTAAAGACAATGACATTGTCTGAACTGTAATCATCGAGATACAATGTAAACTGAAAACTGAAAGGAGAGAACTGTAATAATTAAAGATTTTGTTGGTACCAAAACCTCTTGAACTACTACAAGCAAGAAATTTAGATAAAAATTAAACCAAAGAGGGGATTGTTTTATTCCTTAAATATTTATTGTCTTTGTTGTGGTATTTACACATTTAATATTTTGTGGATACGTGTTTGAAATTTTCTACAAAGCTTGTTTAAAAAGGAACAGATTAATTTTCTTTATGTATACTTTGTCTTGGTGTTTCTTCTTTCACTAAAATCATGATACCAAAACATCCATTGTGCCATTGAACCATTGAATGTAACTCATTCAAACTTTTAATACAATTGTAAAATAATATCTCTCAAAAGAATTCTTGCCATCTTGCTTTTTTTTAATTTATTTATTTATTTACTATTTTTGCTCTTTTTTTTCTTTTCATTTTTTTTTTTTTTGTGCAAAATATAGATATGATCAATTAATTAACAAACAGAGCTGCAGAATAAAAAAAAAAAAAAACGATAATTGGAAAATTTAGAAATGAACAAACATAACGAAATGATGTAGATAAACATTATATTTTAAATCACATTTACTTCAAACATTGCCAGGATTTATCAGCCGACAGAATAGAGTTTGAACAACAGAAGACTATTGTGTTGTTTTCTATTATAATTCCATTTATGTCTAGGATGCCCTATTTTGTTTTATTGAAGCTTGAAAAATGAAAAGCAAAGTTGACCTCAATGGGATCTGAACTCAGAGCATATAGTACCATAACTAAATACCACAGGCAGTTTTGTCTAATGCCAATTTACTACATTTGTTGGTACAACCAGGCATGGTTGTGTGGTTAAGAAACTTGCTTTGCAACCACTTAATTTCATATTCAGTTCAACTGTGCAGCACCTTGGGTAAATTTGGTTGATGGAAACTGTTTAGAAGCCTGTCATAGCCAGCATGGAAGGCAGACATTAGATGATGATGATGATGATGATGATGATGATGATGATGATGATGATGATATATAATCTATATATGTTGTGTGTGTGTATCTTTGTGTCTATGATGTCCCCACCGCCACCAACACTACCACTTGACAACCCATGTTGGTTTGTGTTTGTCCCCATAAAATATCAATTTAGCAATAGAGACCAATAGAATAAGTACCAAACTTTAAAAAAATAAGAATTGGAGTCAATTTGTTTGCCTGAAACTCTTCAAGATGGTGCCCTAGCATGGCTGCAGTTCAATGACTGTTCAATAAGTTCAATAAGTAAAAAATAAAAGATACAATCATGAGGCAAAGACCTCCTGGAATGGAAGCCATTCAGCAGAACTCACTACCAAAATTTTCCAGGAAAACCTCAATATTGCAATGCTATAAGTAGCTGGTTTTTAGATTACATTGTTGTCCCTTCATATCGGTTATAGACTTAAAGTATTACCTCGTTTAACACCACTACTTCATCCGTGGGTAACTTTGGCAAAGTTAACCTCAGTTACAAGCATTCATGCTTGGTTTCCAGTCAAAAGATAACTTCCCCACTTTCTCCTGCTAGTCATGGGGTCTGGGGTGACCTGAATAGGGTCATATGTACTGCTTTTCCTAGCCTGATCAGTGAGACATTTTCACAATACTCCCAGAAGATGTCTCCTTATCAGATTGGATATAAAATGACATTCTGGGTATTGCAACTAACTGGGTCAGACATGAAATAGCAGCTGGGGCAGCCATGTTAGCAACATGCAATGTGAATGAAATCAACTTTATTTGGGAATAGTTGCCAATAGTTATTAATTACTATTGTTGCTTAGAGAAAGATATTTAAAATCAATGTTGAGGAGTAACAATCTTTAAAAAAATTTTTTCCGTCTACTTTAGTCAAAGGAAGAACACCAGCAGTTGTCAACATTCTTTAGAGGTGCTGAATGCTGCTCTTCTTTTCTCAGGGCCTCTGAGATTAGTGAAAGTAAGGAAGGAATTTATCTTCAAACTAGAGGCTGGACCCAGACGTTTACAACAGAGTGAATTTTGTTAAAGGTCCCTATAAATTAAGTCATAGGGGTAAATTTAAAATTAGTTACAGACCAAATCTGCCACCCAAGAACAGAAATAGTCACTCCAATGGGCTTTTATATGGTTTCCACATATTAAATTTCACTTACAAGGCATTGGTTGGCCTGGGCCTCTAGTTGAAGACACCAAAGGTGCCATACAGTGGGATTGAACCCAAAACTAAGTGGTTATAAAGCAAGCTTCTTAACCAGACAACCATGACTATGCCTAAATATATGAAAACTACTCTTTTACTCTTTTACTTGTTTCAGTCATTTGACTGCGGCCATGCTGGAG
>NC_068985.1:16711483-16712119 GCF_001194135.2 Octopus bimaculoides
CCCGGAACCATGTGGTTGGTAAGCAAGCTACTTACCACACAGCCACTCCTGCACATGTTAATTGTTTTCTCTTTCAATAACTGAGTCTATTATGTTTTGGAAACAATCAATGCTATTCATAACACCCAGTGGTCTTCTAGTAAACTGATACAATTGATTTCAAGCATCAAAAGTGAGTTATGGTTTATCAACTGAGTTGATAAGAACTTGTGCTTCACTTAATAAGAACTTGATGTGATGTACATTATTTACATTATTTACATTTGACGGATATTCGTCCTCATCTTGTTTGTTGTTAACACAACGTTTCGGCTGATATACCCTCCAGCCTTCGTCAGGTGTCTTGGGGAAATTTCGAACCTGGGTTCTCATTCCTATCGATGTTACTCGGAACCTTGGGGTTAGTAGCCCGCGCTCTTAACCACTACGCCATATGCCCGTGGGCTACTAACCCCAAGGTTCCGAGTAACATCGATAGGAATGAGAACCCAGGTTCGAAATTTCCCCAAGACACCTGACGAAGGCTGGAGGGTATATCAGCCGAAACGTTGTGTTAACAACAAACAAGATGAGGACGAATATCTGTCAAATGTAAATAATGTAAATAATGTAAATAATTCCTCATCTCTTAAATAT
>NC_068985.1:16712129-16715361 GCF_001194135.2 Octopus bimaculoides
TATTTACATTATTTACATTTGACGGATATTCGTCCTCATCTTGTTTGTTGTTAACACAACGTTTCGGCTGATATACCCTCCAGCCTTCGTCAGGTGTCTTGGGGAAATTTCGAACCTGGGTTCTCATTCCTATCGATGTTACTCGGAACCTTGGGGTTAGTAGCCCGCGCTCTTAACCACTACGCCATATGCCCGTGGGCTACTAACCCCAAGGTTCCGAGTAACATCGATAGGAATGAGAACCCAGGTTCGAAATTTCCCCAAGACACCTGACGAAGGCTGGAGGGTATATCAGCCGAAACGTTGTGTTAACAACAAACAAGATGAGGACGAATATCTGTCAAATGTAAATAATGTAAATAATGTAAATAATTCCTCATCTCTTAAATATAGAATTGATGTGATGTGCTTTGCAGGTTTGTTAGTTCTGAAGATCATTTAATGCCCTGTAATATTCATAGTTGGCAAATGATTTGTATCAAGTTGTGTAAAAAGATTTGTTGTTACTGAATAATAAGCTACCAGCCTTTGCTTGAAATTTTGAAAATTTGAGCATTTCACCTGACTACTAATATCCACTATATTTAGTTACTCACTGAGATAATAGAATGTCATTGTTTCACTTGATATAAATAGCAGTCAAATCTCTTCAAATAACAAACTACTTAAAAAAAAAAACAAAAAAAAAACAAAACTAGAAGACATTAAATAATATTCTCTTACAATTGCAGCGTGGAAGGTGTTTATAAGCCATTTAAGAAAATTCTGTGCTGCCAGCACAGACTTTTGTCAGTGAACAGGTCGCGGTCTCAAAGCGACGAAAATATTTTGACACAAATTAAATTTAAATGCTGAAGTGAATCTACCGGTTTTTGTGTGTTTCTTAAATGGCTTATAAACACCTTCCACGCTGCAATTGTTTTCGTTCCAGCACACGATCTCAGATCAGGTCACTTGCTATGCAAGTACATCTCTGTAATATACTCTTAGATATCCTTAAAACTACAATATTGCTCTGACTGAAATGCATTTGATCATAGGTATGTTTGACCAGAGATGATCTGGGGCTAAGCAACAATAATAATTTCTAATATAGGCACAAGGCTAACATTTTTGTGAAGGAAGGATTAGGCAATTAAATCAATCCTAGTTCTTGACAGTTACTCATTTTATCAACCCCAGAAAGGATGAAACGCAAAGTTCAAGTCCTCAGAAGGACTTGAACTCAGAATATAAAGTGCCAAACTAAATACAATTCTGCCAATACACAAGTTAAACAATAATAATAATAGCTCTCCAATAATAATAATAGCTCTCCAATAATAATAATAATAATAATAATAATAATAATAATAATAATAATAATAATAATAATAATAATAACAATAATCCTATGCAAAACACTTCCAATACAGTAACCATAAGAGCATCACAGCAAACCACAGCACATACCCAGAGCTCACAGAGCTGCGCTCGGTAGTGAAGTGAAAGCACGTTATAAAAATAAAACTACTGAATAATAATAATAATAATAATAATAATAATAATAATAATAATAATAACTCTCCAAACCAATGCCAGAATCTCTATGCAACTACTTGAATGGCTAGAAGTATCATCAAAATTCTTCAGTTACAACTCACTGTCATAAAAACAGGACACTTTGGATGGCTTATTTTAAGTAGACTAAGTCTTAAAACAAAAAACAAATATTCATCATAGGAATATGTTTTATGATAGATCTTCTGAATCTGAGCTGATCTGCCTTGGGCTAAACAGCAATAACAATAACAACTTTTCCTTAGGAAGAAACTCTCGGAAGACTCAAACAACTGAAGGTCTTCAGAGAAGAAGCCTCCACCTCATGAAAGTGTTTTGGCCCTTAAGTCTTTACACTCTAAGGGAGCCAAATCACATCTAAGTCATAACTCTTAGAGACTCCTCTGCTGCCACATGTATGCTACTGTCTGCATTGCAACCCACCTGGATGGTTAAGGTACCCCAGAGCCAGATACCTTGTGTGTTGCAACCAGTTCAGTCTATGACATCATAGGTACAGAAAATTGGATATGAATGACATTGCTTTATGCCAGTGATACCTATTTAAACTATTAAACTGTCCAACCCATACCAACTTGGAAAACGGACGTTAAAGGGTGATGATGATGAGGATGATAACTATATATATAACCTATCAATATATACATATATATATATATATATATATATATGTATGTGGCGTGATCGTTACCAGCATCGCCTTACTGGCACTTGTGCTGGTGGTACGTTGAAAACACCATTTGAGCATGGCTGTTGCCAGTACCGCCTGACTGGCCCTCGTACCGGTGGCATGTAAAAGCACCCACTACACTCTCGGAGTTATTGGCGTTAGGAAGGGCATCCAGCTGTAGAAACTGTGCCAGATCAGATGAGCCTGGTGCAGCCATCTGGCTCACTAGTCCCCAGTCAAACTGTCCAACCCATGCCAGCATGGAAAGCGGACGTTAAACAATGATGATGATGATGATGATAATGATGATGTATGTATGTATATATATATATATATATATATATATATATAACAAATTAAATGGGTGGCTTATTAGCAATTTGAATCTAAAGGCAAACTTAATAGAGATTACAAAAGTGATGGAGAGTACTGACCAGATCTGCTATTGCTAAAAACAAGAGTTAAAATACTTCAAAAGCCACAAAGCACTGCACTTGTTCTAGCAAAAGCTGGTGCTGGTCAGTACCTTCTGTCACTTGTGTGACCTCTGTTAATTTTGTCTTTAGGTTCAAATTGCTAATAAACCACCCATTTAATTTATTGTTTACACTTTGAAAATCAGTACAGGTTTTCAATGGTTTTTCCTATAAGATTGACAGAGGTTGTTGAGTTTAACCCCAGGTGTTAAGAGTCGCTGACAAGGATTAAGATGCTATGCCTCAAAATCTGAAATCATTCGATCCAGCTATATACGCTGGGGACTTACCTACCTTTGTCAGTCATTAAGTACGGTGCTTTGTAGCTTTTGAGTCATTTTAACACTTGTTTCTAGCAACAGCTGGTGTTCGTCAGTACCCTCCATCACTTTTATGACCTCTATTAATATATATATATCAGCCTCATCATAATCACCCTTTAACGTCCATTTTCCATGCTGGCATGGGTTGTTTGACCAAAGCTAGCAAGCAGAAGAGCTGCACCATATATATATATATATATATA
>NC_068985.1:16715376-16724596 GCF_001194135.2 Octopus bimaculoides
ATATATATAAATGTGAGTGTGTGTACACATACACATGCGCACCCACACACACATAGAGTGAGTTTCTTTCAGTTTTCATCTACTAAGGCCTGAGCTATAGTAGAAGACACTTACCCGAAGTGGGACTGAGCCCAGAAGTATATGCTTATTAAAATTCACTTCCATTTCTTCTTGACCAGATCCAATGACAATAACAACTTTTACATTCTTTTTAAAAGGCATCACATTTCTTCATGATAGAACTTTCTATTCTTCAAGCTGTAACATCAAACTTCTACTGCTATTAATACTTCATCTTCTAATAACTACTCACCATTTACAAAGCTCAGATGAGATCCACAAGGAATACCTGGGATGCTGCTGCTGCTATACACACACACACACACACACACACACACACACACACATCCAAAGAAAGGCTACATGACTGAATGAGTGTGGAGTCACTCACCAACACATCTCAACTTCTTTCCCACAGATGTGCTGTCTCTTTCTCCATCTGCCTTTTTCTACAACTACTACTACTACTACTACTTCTACTACTACTACTTCTACTACTACTACTACTACTACTACTACTACTACTACTACTACTACTATTACTACTACTACTACTATTACTACTACTACTACTACTACTACTACTACTACTACTACTACTACTACTACTACTAATAATAATAATAATAATAATAATAATAATAATAATAATACTGTTGCTACAGCTACAGCTGCTGCCGCCACCACCACCACCACCACTATTGCGGCACTTGCTCCTGCTGCCACTCAAGCATTCCTGACTCACTCAACTCTCTTTCTCTCATCACCCATACTACGTGTCCACCTCAGGCTCTGTGCTAACCACTACGTCCAATCCTGTTTTTCTCTGGAAATTCCTTCCATGCACATGATCTTCCAGCAATTATTAACATGCAATTGTTCAAGAGGAATATTATTCACGTCTACGTTAACAATCTCAGAAGCCCTGCAAAGGTCAACAGGTACAGCCCATTAAGACCGATCGAAAAAAAAAAAATTGGAGAAGTGAAAAGACTTGGAGCCTCATCTACAAACAATATTGAAAAGGTCATGAATTAAAAGGGTTTGCTTACCAAAACTCAGAACCAAAAATCAATTCCCTGAAAAAATATCATTAATTGGTTTCAGGTTCAGTCCCACTGCACAGCACCTTGGGTAAGTGCCTTCTACTATAGTCCCAGGTCAACCAATTCCTTGTGAGGAAATTCGGTAGATAGAAATTGTCTGGACGTCTGTTGTATATGCGTGCACGTGTGTGTGTGTGTGTGTTTGTCCCCATTACCATCACCTGACAACTGCTGCTGGTTTGTTTACATCCCTGTAATTTAAGGATTTGGTAAAAGAGACCTTTTCTAGGCTGACCAATTCCTTATGAGTGAATTTGGTACACAGACATTGGTGTAGAAGCCTGTCATATACGTGTGCATTTATGCATGTGTATATGTGTCTGTGTTTGTCTCCCGTCACCAACACCACCACCACCACTGCTGCCACCGCCACCAGCACTACTACCACCTGACAGCCTATGTTGGTTTGTTTACATTCCTGAACTTTAATGGTTTATCCAAAGAGACCAACAGAAGTGCTAGATTTTAAAAAAATAAGTACTGGTGTCAATTTGTTCAACTAAAGCCCTTAAGGCAGTGCCCCAGCATGGCCACAATCCAATGACTAAGACAACTAAAAGATAAAAGTAAAAAGATAGAGGTGAGACATTTCAAATATTGAATATTGATGACATAAAAACTCCACATATTGCTCCTGGTGTAGCCCTGGATCAATCCAAATTAAACCAGCCTATGATCAAAAGATGTTCTAACCATGACCATCCTGTTCTTTTATTGACCTCTTGAACTACATTACCTAACATGTCCTTCCTATTTTTAAGATGGCTGGGTGTGATTTGTAAGAGATTCTGTTGTTATTTCTAGCAGATGTAGTGACCATGAAGAGGTTCACTAGCATTATTGTTGTTTAGATCCTGGCCATCTTTGACTAAGCAAACCTGCAATCAAAAGTGTTCCAGCTGCAACCATCCTGTTTCTTTTAGAGATTTGGCTACTATTTCTAGTGTGCCAAATGACAATTTAAAGGCTTCCTGGTGTTGTGACTGGATGTCATTACAAAACTATTGATACCCAATCATTGCTAAATAAAACTTTCATTCAGCCAATTTGCTACAATATTAAGAAGAATTAAACTGTCAGATTATTTTTATTACTATTATTATCATTAAGAAAAAAGACAACAAGCTGGCAGAATTGTTAGCATGCCGGGTGAAATGCTTAGCGGTATTTCATCTGTTGCTACGTTCTGAGTTCAAATTCTGCCAAGGTCAACTTTGCCTTTCATCCTTTCGGGGTCAATAAAATAAGTACCAACTGAACACTGGGGTCGATGTAATTGACTAATCCTTTCCCCCAAAAACACTGGTTGTCTTGTAATGGTGGGAGACAAACACCAACACAAAAACACACACACATAAATATTAATATATATATATATATATATATAACTTTCCAACCCATGTTAGCATGGAAAGCGGACGTTAAACGATGATATATATATAACAGCTTATTCCAGTCTTTGTCCACTATTCAGTACATGGATCTTTATCTTCTATATTATATTTGTTTCAGTTAGTGCAGTGGCCATGCTGAAGCACCCCCTTGAAGGGTTTTAGTCACATAAATCAACACCAGTATTCATTTTTACATCTGGCACTTAGCCTATTGGTCCCTTTCACCAAGCTTCTAAATAATGTGGACATAAACAAACCAGGACTGGTTGTCAAGCAGTGTTGGGTGACAAACACAACCACACACATCCACCATCCCCACACACGTGCACACATGCACACACACATGTATATATACATATACAACAGGCTTCCACACAGTTTCCATCAACCAAGATATTGGTTGGTCCAGAGCAATGCTAGAGGACATGTGCTCAAGTTGACAAGCTGTGGAACTGAACCTGAAACCACACAGTTGCAAAGCAAGCTTTTTAACCATACGTCCATACCTGTATAGAAATTGATTATTGATTGCTGTAAGAGTGGAATCATTAATTTTGTGGGGGGAGAGGGGAATCTTTAATATCAAATAAAAAGAGGTGTTTGAGCTAATAACTGATGGTCAGTGGTGCTGCAGCTGAGGTTGATCAAGTATTGTTGCTTAATCAAGAAGTTTATTCTTGAAATATGAAGGTGCATGGCTCAGTGGTTAGAGCGTCGAGTTTACGATCATGAGGTTGTGAGTTCGAATCCAGGACCGGGCTGTGTGCTGTGTTCTTGAGCAAGACACTTCATTTCACATTGCTCCTGTTCACTCAGCTGTAGAAATGAGTTGCAACATCACTGGTGCCAAGCTGTTTCAGCCTTTGCCTTTCCCTTGGATAACACTGGTGGCGTGGAGAGGGGAGGCCAGTATGCATGGGCGACTGCTGGTCTTCCATAAAACAACCTTGCCCAGACTTGTGCCTGAGAGGGTAACTTTCTAGGTACAATCCCATGATCAGTCATGACTGAAGGGTGTCTCAATATTCTTGAAATAACACTTGTTTAATAGATACTCACTGTATTATATATGTTGTCATTAACTTGACTATTGTTTCTCATGCAGATGACATCACTGAGTAATTTATTCTCTAAAATGTGCCAATTTTTACACCAGCTCAACAACAGTAGTTTACATTTACATAGTGATGCTCTCATTGCTTCTTCGACAAATAATGCGAAGTTGATATTTTGTCTCCCATACATGCCAGAATGATTAAAATAATATTAGTTATTGAACGATATTGTCTTTGCCACCTACCTAATTATTTCTAATTGGCTTTGTGATAACACTAACTTAACTATTGTTTTTCCATGTGGCTGGTGTCTGATTAATTTGTCAGATAAATAAAGAATTGCTTCCGCTAATAATATCATCTCATTCGGTTTCATGTCTATCATTGTATTGCAGAAAAATCTTTAAAACTTAAATTATAATCTTTGCTTAAAATCTTAAATTATAATTTAATCATTATTTTCATCGTCAACATCATTTTAATGTCCACATATCCATATTTGCATGGGTCAGACTGAGTTTATGGAGGCAGATTTTCTGCAGCTAGATAGATGCCTTTCCTGTCTCCATCCTCACCTATTTCCAAGCAAGGCAATATTTCCTCATGGTCAGACTTGCCTTCAAAGAAAGGAATGAAAGTAAACTGTAACACATTAAAAATGAACTACAACACTATTGACAACTAAAGAGTTGGTGATGGAGGTGAAGATAGGGAAAAAGATGAAAAACAGAAAGTAAGTGAACAGGAGTTAGGATGAGTAAAGGATAAATACCATCAGAGATTATTATAAAACTGTTTGCTGATTATGGTAGATTTAATCTATCCATTGGGAGCATTTATTGTGCTTTAAGCATTTAGACCAGGTCTCCTGTTTGAAGATGACAAGATCTTTCTTTCTTCCCCTACACCAGTCTCAAAAGCCCTTTAAAATTACCATGGGCATTTCCAATTCTGCTCTGACTAAGTAAACCATAAAATGAAAATGTTTCCATGTGTTTTATCTAGAGACAAGAAGAAGGTAGTCAGATACAGAAAAACAGTGGGACAGAGGAAATAGGGGAAAGGAGAGAGAGAGAGAGGAGGAGAGAATTAACAAGAAACAGGAGGGGAGGAAGAGAAGGAAAAATTAATGAATGAGAGAGAGAAACAGAGATAGAAAGATAAAGAGCGTGAGAGAGAAGTAGCTACTGTGAAAAAAATGTGGGGAGAAGAATGAGCGCCAGAAGATTATGATTATTACTGCATCTCATTTGTAATAGCGAAGGTAAGCAATGGTTCCTCTGAAATAATTGGCCAGAACTTCGAAGTCACTGTCACTCTACAAAAGTATGGAGTAATCCTTCCCATTAATGTAAAACCTTTTTTTTATAACTGAACATAAAAACACACATTAATGTGTGTGTGTGTGTGTGTGTGCGTGTATGTGTGTGTGTGTGTGTGTGTGTGTGTGTGTGTGTGTGTGTGTTGTAATTGTTTAACCCCAGGCCAGCTCTGATCCAGAAGCCTGTGAGCTAAGGCATTTTGACAACAATCATCTTGCTTTCCATTCAGACACAGTATATCGAAGATTATATTATTCAATGTATCACTTTTTTTTTTAAGATATGTGGATGAGAATGGAGGGAGATTTGTCTGTTATTTCCACCAAAGCTCTCTTAATGGTTCATATTTATATTGTGGTAGATTAGCAGAATTGGTAGAACATGTAACAAAATACCTTGTGGTATTTTGGTTACATCCCTTAACACTCTGAGTTCAAACTTCACCCAGATCAACTTCCTTTCCTTCATTCCAAGACCATTAAAATACGTACTACATGAAGTGCAGGGGTTAATATAATTGACAAAAGTAGCATTAATGGTGATGATCCAACATGGCTGCAGTTTAATAACAAGGAAACAGAAAAATGGAAAAAAGAATATGGATAACAGTTTCTTCACAATGAAATTTTGTTGACAGATATTTAACAAGTGAAATTGTTGTGATGGCCGATGCCAGTATCACCTGACTGGCACGTAAAAAGCACCATTCGAGCGTGGTCAATGCCAGTGCCACCTGACTGGCTTCTGTGCCAGTGGCACGTAAAAAGCACCCACTACAATCTCAGAGTGATTGGCATTAGGAAGGGCATCAAGTTGTAGAAACTTTGCTAGATCAGATTGGAGCATGGTGCAGCCTCCTGGCTTGCCAGTCCTCAGTCAAACCGTCCAACCCATGGAAAGCGGATGCTAAACAATGATGATAATGATGATGATGTTGGATCATATAACCTATATTCTTCCATTCTATTTGATTAAAATGTATTGAACCAATGAAGAATTGAACCTCAAATCACACCCCATCATCTTAGTAAAGAATACATTGCATAATGTGGTCTTGGATTCCATGTACCAAGTTAAAAGACAGAATGCTTACAGATGTAACGCCTTCATTATAGGTCAGTTCAAAAAGGACCGACTAAGGGTTAAGCACCAACAGCAACGACCAAAATACCTTATGTAACTTCAAAAATATGAGTAGTAGCTGTGTGGTAAGTAGCTTGCTTACAAACCACATGGTTCTGGGTTCAGTCCCACTGTGTGGCACCTTGGGCAAGTGTCTTCTACTATAGCCTCGGGCCGACCAAAGCCTTGTGAATGGATTTGGTAGATGGAAACTAAAAGAATCCCATCGTATATATGTGTATATATATATATATATATATATATATATATATATATATATATATATATATATATATATATATATATATGTGTGTATTTATATATATGTATGTATGTATGTGTGTATGTTTGTGTGTCTGTGTTTGTCCCCCCCCCCAACATCGCTTGACAACCGATGCTGGTGTGTTTACTTCCCCATAACTTAGCAGTTCAGCGTAAGTGACTGATAGAATAAGTACTAGGCTGACAAAGAATAAGTCCTGGGGTCGATTTGCTCAACTAAAGGTGGTGCATCAGCATGGCCACAGTCAAATGAATGAAACAAGTAAAAGAGTAAAAGAGTCATGGAGCGCCTCTGCAGCAAAAATCCTATTCTGTTCTGGTCCCCTTCTCTCATACTTTAACCTTTCGTCTCCTAGAATAAAGCTGCATCTCCTTTTGGGGTCTGTAGTCTTGCAAGCTGCATTGGATCCTCATTTGTACTGGTGGCATGAAAAAAGGCAACTAGTACTCAATGTAGAGTGGTTGGCATTAGGAAGGGCATCAAGCCATAGAAACCATGCCAAAGCAGACACTGGAGCACAATGATCTCCTTAGAGCCCTTTGGATCCAGTCAAACTGTTCAACTTATACAACCATGGAATATAAACGATGATGATGATGATGACGATGATGATGATGCTGATGCTGATGATTAAATAGCATTATGTTTCATGAAATAGTTTCTCGAGTTTCACTTGAAAAGCCAAACTTTCCTTACAGTTTCTTTCTTTCTTTTTTGTTCTTTCTTTCCTTATTTATTTATTTATATTTATTCATTTTGTGTAGACAGGCTGTGCTAAAGACTACCCCACATTTCCCAGAATAAAAGACAAGACAAAAAATGTGACACACTATAAAGTGACAATTATATCTCTTTCTCAACAGTAGCGTTTTACAATGGCCTACTTCATATTCTGACTAAAGGTTCAATGTGCAAGAGAGGGAGAGAGAGGGGATCGAGGAGAGAGAAACAGAGACAGAGAGACTATGTGGTAGCACAATCTGCAAGAAATAACAGCTGAATTCATTCAAACCATATTCTATTAAACTGAAAAAATGGGTTTGATATACACTGTTCCAAGGTGGAAAAAAATAAGATGGGATGGTCACTACTTGAATATTTCTGATCTTAGGTCAGTTCAATTAAAACCAACTTGGAGCTAAACAACAACAAAACAACAAAAAAAAACCAATAGCAACAACTAAAGAGTAAATACAGATTACAGGGTTATAAATATATGTTTATATAGTGTTTATATATTTGCTTATTTATCTAAAAGACTAAGACATTTAATATTTATTACAATAAGGTATTGCGGAAATGCATGGCTTAGTGTGTTGCACCCATGATTGTAAGATTGTGGTTTTGATTCCTCGACTGGGTGGTGCGTTGTGTTCTTGAGCAAGACATTTCATTTTACTCTAGTCCACTTAGCTGGCAAAAATAAGTGATCTTGCAATGGACCGGCATCTTGTCCAGTGGTGGAATATGTATGCTACAGAATCCAGAAAACTGGCCTTATGAGCCTATAGCTCAGAAAGGATCTTTGATGTTTTTTCTACAATTACCGTAAATCCTCGAATATAATCCGCACTTTTTTCCCAAAATTTAAAGGTCAAAATTTCTTGTGCGTACTATATACGAGGTTAAAAATGAAAAATATTTTCTAAGCAAAATTTTCTAAGTGATGAATATATAAAGGCAATTTACTTAATATTTATCTTTCACTGACGTTATTACTGTTATTTCTTTATTTTCTGCAAACAAAGTGCACAAAAAAGCTACACGATTATGTTATATATACAATAATAATAAAGGACGTTACCGTATATATGTTTACAAACTAAGGACATTATATAGACCTCCTTGACTCAAGTTAGAGAAGGGGTGCGTATTATACACAAGGTTTAGGTTTTTCAGAGGTACAGCCCCCTAAAAATCCCCTGTGTATTATACTTAAGGGCGAACTATACTCGAGGATTTACGGTATGTTGTTTGTTCCTTCTTGAATCATGACTAGCTCATAAGGGCTGGTTTCTTGGTTTCATTGGCATATAGGTTCCCCACCTGGATGGGATGCCAGTCCATCGCAGGTGAGCTGCTAGATGAAGGAGGAAAGAAAGTTGTGGTGAAAATACCTTCTACCAGAGCTGTGTGAAGCTTAGGTGTTTCACTCATAAACACACACATCACCCAGTCGGAGATTCGAACTCATGATCCCTTGACTATGAGTCTACTGCTCTAACCACTAGGCCATTTGCCTCCACTTTCACAACTATAATTATTAATTAATCACAATCATCATTATCATTATTATTTAACATTTATTGGCATGAGATGGATGGTTCAACAGGGCCCAACTAGCTTGAGGGCTGCACTGGTCCCCAGTGTCTGTTTTGACAATGTTTCTATGACTGAATGCCCTTCCTTCAAACACCAACCTATAATAACTCACAAACAACAACCTATAATAATCTACAAGCACCAGCTTACAAAAACCTACAAATACTAATTTGCAGTAGCCTACAAACAGCAACCTACAAGCAGAAGTAATGAAACAGTAATGTGAACTGTAAGACATGCTCTTAAAGTTTTCCCACCAAACCTCACGACTTTGATTATTATCTGCTGAAGACTTTACTTAATCATCATGCAGCATCTCAGAGATGACACATTGCTCCTGTTGAGACATAACTTCTTATTAGAGCCTTAGGCACTGTTGTAAATACACTTTGGAGATTAGCAAGCATAAAATATAATAAAAAAACTGGAATAGTAAAATATTTGGTGCATGTAAAAAGAAATACAGTATATGTAAAAGTACATGTAAAAGGAAAAGGATATATAAAGTAGTCATAAAATACAGTTGGAATCCATCAAACTAATTGTTCCATCACAA
>NC_068985.1:16724606-16729857 GCF_001194135.2 Octopus bimaculoides
ATATATATATATATATATATATATATATATAAAAGGATATATAAAGTAGTCATAAAATACAGTTGGAATCCATCAAACTAATTGTTCCATCACAAGGGGAGATTTTTATATGTACTTTTTACTATAAAAATTGATTCAATGTTTTCTTTTGTCTCTCCTGTGTAGATGACAATCTCAAGTGAAGCTAATGTTTCAACTGCAGAGAAAGTAAAGGTCCACTACAAGATGTCAACTTCTGAACACAAAGTCTCAGTCATATAAATAGTTATCTACAAAAATTCTAGTTCTAATGTATTAACAAATTCTAACACCTGATAATACTTCATAATGAAGCAATCATTTTGTTGGATATTAGAAAGACATTTTGTTTATAGAAGAATAATTGATATATTGAACAGTGGTAATTGTCATATGATACAACTAATAATGATTATAACATGTAGTTATCTCTTCTTTTCATCACAAAGTTTAGTCCTTGTTGCAGTATGGTAGCTTGAATGTTTTAACGACCCTAATGGATATGTTAGTAGAGCGCAAGTTCCTAGTAGCACCTTCCATGCAGGACAGATAAAAGGACAGAGGCCAGACTAATATGAACCACCTCTTCCCAGAGGTAAAAATGGGTTTATGTAGGACCAACAGCCTTATCTTGAAAAAAGCAAAGGTGCAGAAGCACTGATGACAGTTCAAAACCAATAAGACCAGGGAATGGAAGGACAGCCCAGACTTGAGAACAATGGAGAAAAGTCAGCAATGACCTATGCTCTACTAGGAGCAAAGGGCTTAAGTAAGTTGTATCTCTCCTTAAATACTGTGACCAACAGAGGGCCTCTTTACAGGGATTAGTTTTTCAACAGTGTTCGATGAGAGCCTTATACTTCTTTAACTATATTACTTAAGTAGGTGGTGAACTGGCAGAGTTGTTAAAGCATTTAACAGAATACCAAACGGTGGTTGTTCTGATACTCTGCACTCTGAGTTCAAATCTCACCAAGGTCATTTGATATTGTTGTATGGGACCACAAGGAAAAGATATGTTCTGTAGTGGAAATTAGTTACTCTCTGGACACCAACATGGTCTGAAAAATACAAGAGAAAGAGGACATCTATTGATCATTAATAAGGAGTTTGCAAATCCAGTACCCAAGACCCACTTTCAGCTTCACACTATTGGAGCAACAGGATACATACCAACCGTTCTGGAGCAAAGTATGGCTGAACTTGAGTCCTTGTGGGGAAGAATGCAAAGGCTTAATTCATACTCTGCAAATGATCATGATATCTGGGACTATAAAAATCTGCAAGACCTTTTTAAGATATAAGGGATGATGAACAAAAGAAGATGCTTTCCTTCACAACTTTCCTACCAAATGGGTGGTCAATCAAGATTTATTCTTGCATGTGTGTGTGTGTGTGTGTGTGTGTGTGTGTGTGTGTGTGTGTGTGTGTGTGTATATATATATATATATATACATATATATACATATACGCATACATACATATATATATATAGATAGATAGATAGATAGACAGGTGAAGGTGCATGGCTTAGTGGGTAAGGTATTCAGCTGATGATTATAAGGTCATGAGTTCAATTTCCAGTAGTACATTGTATCTTTGAGCAAGACACTTTATTTTCACATTGCTCCAATCTACTCAGCTGGCAAAAATGAGTCGTATCTGTACTTTAAAGGGCCAACCTTGTCACATCCTGTATTACACTGAATCTCCCTGAGAACTATGCTAAGTGTACGGGTGTCCGTGGAGTACTCAGCCACTTGTAGGTTAATTTCATGAGTAGACTGTTCCATTGATTGAATCAACTGGGACCCTTGTCATTGGAGTACACACACACACACACACACACACATATTGCTCAAGTCTGACAGTGTGGTAAAAAGTTTACTTCCCAACAGCATGGTTCTGGTTTCAATCTCACTGTGTAGTAAGTTGGCCAGGTGTTCCACTGCTGTAGCCCTAAAACCTGTGGTATATATATATATATATAACAGCCAACGATCCAAAATATTCATCTTCTTCTTCCAGCACATTGTTTCTTATGGGAGCAGACATGGCTGACACCACTGATACAAGATAGGTAGATCCTGTGGCACTAAAGGCACTGAAAGTGACTCCGAACAACACCCACAGGTGGTTGATGATGTGATGATGACATCTTTTAGTAGCCCACGTTCTTAACCACTACGCCATATGCCCATGGGTATATGGTGTAGTGGTTAAGAGCGCGGGCTACTAACCCCAAGATTCTGAGTTCGATTCTAGGCAGTGATCTGAATAATAATAATAATAATAATAACAACATCGAAAAATACCTTAGGAATGAGAACCCAGGTTCGAAATTTTCCCAAGACACCTGATGAAGGCTGGAGGGTATATCAGCCAAAGCATTTTGTTAACAACAAGCAGGATGAGGACAAATATCCGTCAATTGTAAATAATGTACATAATTCCTCATCTCTTAAATATAGAACTGTATTATCTCCCCCTTTCTTCATGCAGTCTCTTGCATTCAATTTCAAAGTGCTCTACTCTAGCATTACACATGCGCGCGTGCGTGTGTGCGTGCGTATGTGTGTGTGTGTAGAATGCAAAATAAAAAACTAAACTGTCAAACTGGATTATGGTAGACTTTTATGACTTCCCATTTAGTTTTCCCTGAATACTCGAAGTGTGTCTTGATAGCTGATATCTTTATATTAATATGCAACAACAACAAAAGAAAACAGAATAGAGTACTGTCTTCAAGGTATATTTAAAACAAACAAATTCAGTCTGAATCCTCAAAAAAGGAAAAGAATCTGTTGGTAAAATATCTTGCAAGTACAATTGGAATGCAAACGTACTATTAGTCAAATCAAAGCATATTAGTATTTTTGGATGACATAAACAAAGCTATATATTATTGATAACAGGTTTTAGAAAAAGTTACACAAGTTTGAGCAAAATAAGATGTTTAAAAAATAGCACTTCAAAACATTCCTTAGTCTTTATTCAATTGAAAATGTTGGTGCATGTAACTGTAAATTGCTAAAAGGGATTTTCAGATTGTCAATGATTAAAGAAAGTGCATAAATTATTTCTTAAGGAATCTGGTTAATCCCTGTTCTGTTTAGAAGATTGCTAAATATTTATCTTTACTCTAAATGTCAAGAACTAAAACCATCTTACAGAATTGAAATTGGTTCTCAGCTCTTTTATTTTTGGGTGACAAACATAGGATCGAGATTTTATGCTGTATAACTACCATGAAAAATTCTACTTTGCTGGATTCTTATCATGCATATAATGTTGGTTGAACGTTTGCTAAAAAAACTCAAAATCCGTGCCGCAGAATACCACATTATGATCACTGTTCCAGAGCTGTCATTGTTTGACGTCCTATTTCTTTAGTATGATTTGTCATTTAGCTTTTTTTCAATGTCATTTAGATAGATTTAATTAAGCTTTTCTATGATAATTAATCTAATTCTAACCTACTTAATGTTTTGGGCCTAATTTTCTGTCAGTGGGACAGAGATTAGGTAACTTGCGCACAGTATGTGATGATATTATTATCTAAGAAGCTGATACTTCATAATAACATGATACATAATTTATTAATTAGAATAACTAAGGCAGCAAACTGGCAGAAATGTTAACACGACGGGCAAAATGCTTACTTCGGTATTTCGTCTGTCTTTATGTTCTGAGTTCAAATTCCGCCAAGGTCAACTTTGCCTTTCATCCTTTCAGGGTCAATAAATTAAGTACCAGTTGTGTACTGGAGTCAATCTAATCGACTAGCTCCCTCCCCAGAAATTTCATGCCTTGTGCCGAGAGTAGAAAAGATCAATTAGAAAACCTAATTTGAGGATAATAGAGTTGTAATACAGAATGCAATGTAAATTCACTTTGCATAGCTATCATTGTAAAAGTGAATGTTTTTCTTGACCTATAAGGAATGAAAACAACACCTAATGTAGATATTCAAACACTTGCATGTGTGTTCGTGTGTGTACATGCATATGTGTTTGTATGTATGTGCATGTTTGTGCATATGTGTGTATATGTGCATGTATATGTGTATGTGTGTGTGTCTATGTGCATGTGTGTGTGTATGTCTATGTGCATGTGTGTATGTGCGTGTACATGACTATATACACGTGTATATGTGTATACACATGACTATGTATACTTGTGCATGTGTGTATGTGTGTGTTCATGCATGTGTTGTTCATACATGTGTGTGTTTGTGCATGTGCATATGTGTTTATGTGCAGTATGTGCATGTGTTAATGTAGTGTATATCTGTGTTTATGTGTATATATGTATGCACATGTGATTGTGCATGTGTGTGTGATGATGTACATGTGCATGTCTATGTGTGCAGTTATATATTTAAATATACTGGTGAGCAACAACTTCATTGATATTAAATAAAATATCTATTAGAACTGCCCAACTTCTGTCCTGATGCTTGCCACAAACTTCAGTGGAAAATATAGAACTTACAAGATCACATCTGCTATTTATAGTATTTTGGAATACCAAAAATTTTGTAGGAGACATTGAAATGAAATAATCATTTTTTTCTATATCTATCATTATCATCATCATTGTTTAACATCGATCTTCTTTGCTGGCATGGGTTGGACAGTTTAACAAGATTCAAGATGGGGGACTCTGCATGCTCCAATGTCTGCATATGTATATATGTATATATCACCATCGTCATAATTTAACATTCGCTTTCCATTCTGGCATGGGTTGGACAGTTTGACAGGAACTGGCTCACAACAGACAATTGGAGTCTGGCTAGCTCCAGTCAAATTATTCAATCCATACCAGCATGAAAAACAGATGCTAAACAATGATGATGATATATATACATGTATATACATACTATATCTATATATATAAAACTGAGAATGTGTGTCTGACTATCTGTCTCTGTGTATCTGTATGTGTGCATCACAAAGACTTGAGAACTACCCAACAAATTTCATTCAAGTTTTATATATGCATTATTTAGGGTCCATGGAATATCATGGGCCAAAAAAATTTTCAACTTTGTGCCAAATGCGAGCCTGGAGCAATCTCTTAGACTGTTTCAGTATTATGTGTCAAAAGTGAAACAATAACATCTCTATTGTAATGTGATATAATAGTTTCATTTTTATATGATTTCACTTGCAACAGTTCCACTTTTAATAGTTTCATTTTCATTAGTTTCACTATGTATATATATATA
>NC_068985.1:16730206-16740826 GCF_001194135.2 Octopus bimaculoides
ATGGCAACACCAGGCTCCAGTCTGATTTGGCAGAGATCCAGCTGTAGAAACTCTGCCAAATCAGACTGGAGCCTGGTGTTGCCATCCGGTTTCACCAGTCCTCAGTCAAATCGTCCAACCCATGCTAGCATGGAAAGCGGACGTTAAACGATGATGATGATGATGATGATATATATATATATATATATATATAAACTAGCAGAGATATCCAGCCTTGCTCAGGATTAAAATGGCATAGTTTTTTTAAAGTTTTACTTGTTTCAGTCATGTGACTGGCCAAGCAGGTGCACCGCCATTGATTGAACAAATCAACCACAGGATTTATTCTTTGTAAGCCTAGTACTTATTCTCTCAGTGTCTTTTCCCAAACCGCTAAGTTATGGGAACAGAAACACAGTAACATCAGTTGTCAAACAATGGTGGAGGTACAAACACAGGCACACACACATACAAATATACACATATATACGACAGTCTTCTTTAAGTTTCCGTGTACAAAATCCACTCACATTCGAGCGAGATCGTTGCCAGTGCCGCTGGACTGGCTCCTGTGCAGGTGGCACGTAAAATACACCATTTTGAGCGTGGCTGTTGCCAGTACCGCCTGACTGGCCTTCATGCCAGTGGCACATAAAAGCACCCACTACACTCTCAGAGTGGTTGGAGTTAGGAAGGGAATCCAGCTGTAGAAACTCTGCCAAATCAGATTGGAGCCTGGTGTAGCCACCTGGTTCACCAGTCTTCAGTCAAATCGTCCAACCCATGCTAGCATGGAAAGTGGACGTTAAACAATGATGATATATATATATATATATATATATATATATATATGTTTGTGTGTCTGTTTGTACCCCCACCATCATTTGACAACTGATGTTGGTGTGTTTACATCCCCGTGACTTAGCGGTTCAGCAAAAGAAGAGACCGATAGAATAAGTACTAGGCTTACAAAGAATAAATCCTGGGGTCGATTTGTATGACTAAAGGCGGTGCTCTAGCATGGCCACATTCAAAGGACTGAAGCAAATAAACAAATACACCTGGTTGGTGTAGCATTCGGCTAACTGAATGTGCATTGGCTAAATTCAAATTATTTAGAAAAGAGATCACTAGAAATCCAAGTTATAATCCAATAGGCATAATATATGCCTCACTGAGTGTATAATAATAATAATAATTTGGTAATCTTTCGATACTAGGCCGGAATATCGGCCTTTTCCGTAACACCTGCACGATCTTCACTAGGGTTAGTTTTAGGGTTAGGGTTAGGGTTAAGAGAGATAGATAGTGGTAAGCAGCAAACAACAAGCAAAAACATAAAAAAAACATACCTTTTCTCTCTCTCTCTCCCTCTATATCTCTTTTAACCTTAACCCTTACCCTAACCCTAAACCTAAACACTAACCCTAACCCTAAAACCCCAATCCTGACACTAAAACCCTAACCCTAACACCCTAGTGAAGATTGTGCGGGTGTTACAGAAAAGGCCGATCTTTGGTAAAGATCGCCAAAGACACTTTTACGGAAAAGGCCGATATTCTGGCCTAGTATCGAAAGATCTCCAATAATTTAAATGAGGAAAATATAAATTTAAAATTGATGTTACAATCGTTTCAGTAAACGGGCACTTTTTTAATATTCCATACCATACTTATAAATATGTACTGTATACAATACATGCAACATATGCAATAAAATAAAAATTACCATTGTTCATTCAATTTAATTAGACATCATTATGCGAAACATAATTGACTTAAGAAATAAACATGTGATGCACAATAAATTTATAACACTTCATGGGCATGTTGACGCAATTCAAATGCACAAGCGTGCGTATATGTGTTTTGATATGCAATAGTCGTAAATGGGTATCACCATCATACAAGCGGTGGCATTCCCCTCCAATCTTCCATGAAAATGCTTGGCAAAACGTGTGAGGATTGAGGACAGGAAAGGCATCCCGACATAGAAAAATCTACTTCAATAAGCTCCACTTGACTCATGCAAGCATGAAAAAATGGACGTTAAAACGATGATGATGCGTTTGTGTGTGTATATGTATGTGTTCACTTGTATACATATGCATGTGTGTGTGTGTTTGTGCACGCATTTGTATATATTTAATGAGAATATAACAATATTTTAGTTCTTTCGTTGAATGAAAACCACAATGTATGAGTAGGATGAGAATTTTGGGGAAAAAAATTTGTGACTATGGCCATTAAACACAGAAACAATAGCAAGGCATTTCATGAAAACATACATAGAAAGCAAAACAGTCAATGCATTTATAAATGGACACACAAACGGCAAATAGTCCCCCACAAATACACAGTTGCATTCGTAGACATACATAAATTCACAATACATTATACATAATAGATTAAACTCAATACATGCTTACAATACGCAACAGACACACACCATACACGTACATAAGCATCAGAATATTTGTTCAGTTTCTGATGGATTTATTCAATAATGATGTTGGAGATAAACGTCAATGGTTGCCAATATTGATAGCAGGACGGAGTCAGATGTTAAAATGTATGTTTAGTCAACTTCATATTAACAGTGATGCAATAATATGGGAGAATAAAGTAATAAAGTGTCTGACATTATGGTTTGCAAAGCATGTTTCTGTTTCTCTGTTTTAGCAGCATTAGCGATATGCTGAAATCTGTGACATATCGATAAAAAGAAACATCGTTATAAATATAATAGTTTCACAAGCCAACGAGGTCGCTTGAACAACTAGAAATAGCAGCTAGCTAAATCTCCCTCAAATTACATTCTAATGTCTTAAAAAATAGACACATTGGATAATGTAGTTTGGAGTACAACAATGTCTGATGAAAGACGGGACTGTAATAACGGGAATACCTTTGATCATATTCTTGTTTGATCAGGACTGGGGCTAACCAACAAGTAATAATCACACCCTTCCCTATCAAAATGGAGAAGACTTATGGGATAATGTAGTCCTAGGTAGATAAAGTAGGATGATCAGTGTTGCAACACCTTTAATGATAGGTCTACTCAATCATGGTTGACCTAGGGTTAAACAACAACTAATAAATTCACTCATCCATGAATACTTTGCCAATCATTAATGTGTAAAAATAAGTTTTGCTTCTGCCTAAAAGTACATATTATGATAAAGAAATTAAGTTAATCCAAACATATTGAAGTTTTAAATTGGATATATGAAATTCACAAAAAATGATGAAATTTCTGTTTTTTTAAAAAAATGAATTATTTATATTATCGATATTTTCTTCTGATATATAACACAGACTTTCATATCTGTCAAACTTTCTATATTTTCATTTAAAAGATGTAAAAATTCACTCATTACCATATGAAAAGATTCAATCTTAGAATAGCTCATCATAATCATAGCCTAATCTAAATAAAGATGTGCTCAGCAAACTGTTCTTATACAACTTTATTCATAATTTCTTAATGATAATCTTTTTCTCTTTCCTTTTGTCATATATAATCTCAGTTTGATCCTGCTGTGTGGCATTTTAGGAAATTGTCTTCCATCAGAGTCTCAGGTAAATGTATGAAAATCTATCAGAAGTGTTCTTGCTCATGGGCAGTAGACTAAATTCCTTGGTGACATTAGGAGAATTACTTCATTGCAAACATTTAGGTGAGATTTTTGGTTTGAGGATAGCTTCCATTCTTAGGCGCAGGAGTAGCTGTGTGGTAAGTAGCTTGCTTACCAACCACATGAAGGTCATAGGAGCTACCCTTCCACTTTTGACTAGGCCATTTAAAAAAAAAAATCTCGCTACAAGATTTCCTTTATGGAACATAACTCACTGCATTTATATTCAATAAACTTTACATTATTATCATTATACTTATCATTATTAGTTTCTGTATTTATTTTCCTACCTAATGCTTCTTACAAATATAAGTTCTGATACCCTTTTTTAAGATACAGAATTTACTGTAGGGATTTGAAGCTACATTTCTTTTCATCATTGCATAACAAGCAAGCCAAGAGTTTGAGTTCTAGTTGTAAATTGTTAACTCTAATAGATAGTATGCAAAGTAAAGTTTATAGATGCTTCAGTAGCACTCAGTATTAACTTTAAAGTACTAAGCTATCACTTAAATTTCGAGTCAGCTCGTTTACTTCTTTTGTTTTAGTTTTCGTTCCTTTTGCTTTCTTTATAACATAGCTAAGATTTCTCATTAACAATTAGCTTATTCCAGATGTTGGCAAGTATATCAAAATGGAAAAGCTTATGCCTCAGATTACTTTTGAAACTATTCTCAATTGTTTAGGTATATATGTAGATGTGTGTATGTGTGTGTAAGTGAGAGAGTAAGTGAGATAGAGAAAGCAAGAGAGAGAGAAAGAGAAGGAAAGAGATAGAGAAAGCAAGAGAGAGAGAGATGTTAGCTCCCGAAATAGTTGTCTTTTAGCAGTCAGCTGTCATCTGTAATGTACTAATATTCTATGTCCAAATCTCCTGGCAACTGCAACCACTATACCATTCATCATTGTTTAATTACCTCTGATTGTTCATTAGAAATTAATTACCGATTATTCATGAAAGAGGTCAAGAATTTTAACATTACTACTTGCAAAGGCCATGGCTTCCAGAGGTTAATTTTGTTTTGACTACAGCTTTCATTTCTATCCTTAAAAATTTACCAACTTATGGAATATTATTAGCATCTAATGAAATTTAAAAGTAATGACAGACTATTAATGGTCATTTTCATGTAAATCTATCTTACACTGTTTTAACCAGTTCCTTTTCCAAATACCTTCAGTATTTTATGACTACTTATAATGACTCCCTTAGATTTGTATTTAGAGCTTTATTACCTCCACCTTAGTGAAGGCAAAGGTATTGTTTGAGTCGTGTTTGTTTATCTGTGGACAAGATATCTCAAGAACCGCTGGATGGATTCAGATGAAACTTTCAGGAATGTTTGGCCTTGTGACTGACATGGACTGATTAGATTTGGGGATCGATCTGGTACCGGACAAGGATTCTGGATTATTTTTCCTGTTTTTTTATTTAATTTTTGAGAGCGGTCGGGTTCATTTTTAGTATTCTCATTTGTAACAGCAGTCGAATTTATTTCAGATATTCTCATTTTAAAAATCATCAATAAGTACTAAGTTTACAAAGAATAAGTCCTGGGGTAGATTTGCTCAACTAAAGGCAGTGCTCCAGCATGGCCACAGTCAAATGACTGTAAAAGAGTATGCAGGACAAAATGCTTAGTGAGATTTTGTCAGTCTTTATGTTCTGAGTTAAAATTCTGCTGAGGCTGACTTTGCCTTTTATCCTTTTGTGGGGGATCAATATAATAAGAACCAGTTATGTACAGGGATCAGTGTAAACCTCATCCCCCAAAACTTTAGGTTTTGTGCCTATAATAGAGAGGATTATTTTTACAGAAGTTTGTTTAAAAAAATAAATTCAGATTAATCTCTTGATGTATATCAAATGACAAATAAAAATTTCCTGAAGAGACAAATGCATTAAACTTTGAATTGGTTAACAATTATACTTCACTTCATGTTTATTCAATTATGATAGTAAAGAGTAAATATTGTTCTAAATTTAGTTGAAGCTACTGTGAAACACTTTGTATAGTTGCTTTTAAAACACACCCAGCCTCTGGCAAAGTTCTTTTGCAAGCTTGGACATGCGCTTCGTGCTGTTAGATTAAACATATTTCATAGAGAGAATGTTAACAATATGTTAACTAGGCAAAAAATCAGTTAAAAAATATTACAAGTATAGCTGTTTAGGATTTCTATAGATCCTTCTACTACTTTTAGCAGCAGCAGCAGCAGTAGCAGTAGTAGTAATAGTGACTTTAAACCATACTACTACAGCCATTGTATTACTGCTCCTTGGTAAGACACGCAAAACTGCGTCTGGATGAAGCAGGTGAAACAGCAATTTCACTGTAAAAGCAATTACACCAACAATAGACAAACCTCCACTTGAGTTACATACAAGAATATTCCATGGATTTGAAAGATAAAGGAGGTGACCCAGAACATGATAGACAAGTTAGCATAAAATGTATATCATATGTGATTCTTGAGAGTTTGGAAAGACACAAGCTGACAATAGACTTATTCAACAGTGAAGTCTTGTCAATGTAAATTTCTCACTCAATATCTGTATCAAATAAATCTTTTTAAGTTGTTGCTGTTGTTGTTGTTGTTGTATGTTTGCGTAGCTCCTGATGGTCTCAGATCAAGCAGAACTTTGATCGATGTGTTCTAGCCATAGACATATTCTCTTATTTTCAGATAAAGTAATCAAGACTACTTTATCCAATGTGTTATTCCATTTTTTAAATAATAGATTATGGTTTGAGGGGAATTCAATTGTTCTTTTTGCAGGTTGAGTGACTGCTCAGAGGTTTTTTTCATTAAATATGTAAATTAACCCTTGAACATTTAAATCAATCATATCAAGCCAAAATATTCTACTTGTTTTATGTTCAAACTGACCAGATCTGGCGTCTTCCACCTACCTTACAATGTCATTCTAAAAATAAACAATCACATCATTCAAATCTCAAAGGTACAAGATAATGCATGGTTAATTCAAAATATTGTGAATAAATAAGAGTAATATGAATGCTAAAGAGTTGAGTGTTTCACTCATAGTCATTCCCTTTAATTTTCAGACAATGTAACAAAGACTACACTATCCAATATATTACTCAATTTTTAAAATAGAAGATTGTGGTTTGAGGGGAATTTAGCTGCCCTTCTTGTAGGTTGAGTGACTGCTTAGAGGCTTTTTCATTAAATATCTGGATTAATGCATTCAAACTGACAGTTTACTGAGATTTCAAATAAGTCTTTCCATCTGTCACACTTGAAATGGTACTATGAAAGCTCTAGGCAGTTTGAAGACAATATAACTTACTGGGAATTTTTCACCAATGATATGCACAGGGAAATATGACAAGTCAATGAGAGGCTCTCTACGTGGTTGTTTAGCCAGCTAGAAACAGCAGGCAAATCTACCTTAAATCACAAACTACTGACTTGAAATAGGAGTATATATTGGATAATGTAATATATCTAGCTATACTATGTATGAAGCATTTTTGATTATATGTTTGCTTGATTAGGGCTGACCTGAAAGAGGAGAAGAAGAAGAAGAAGAAGAAGAAGAAGAAGAAGAAGAAGAAGAAGAAGAAGAAGAAGAAGAAGAAGAAGAAGAAGAAGAAGAAGAAGAAGAAGTAGTAGTAGTAGTAGTAGTAGTAGTAGTAGTAGTAGTAGTAGTTGTTTTTTTTTGTTTGCTTCTATATGATATATGCACCATCATGTCTGAATGTAAAAACGAGCCATACTTGAAATATGAGGATACACATTTTCTTGTGTTCTGATTAATAGCCTCAACAATAACAACAAAAAGTCTTGAAGAACTCTCACTCCCATTGTACTCTCCTTTCTTTCAACTATTTTTTTTTTTTTTTACTTTCTTCAAACATGTATACATTCTCAGTGGTTCATAAACCTCAAAAATTCTTTTTCACAAAAGAAGGACTTTAGTTGAAGGATTGGGATTCTAGTTTCACTTCAACAATACAATCTTATCCTAATTTACAAACTTCACCTGATACATCATAACTTGGTTGATTGGGAGAAAGACAGAAACTTAAAAACAGAAATAGATGCTAAAACAGAGCATAATATTGAAAAAAAATAGGAGTGGCTGTGTGGTCAGTAGCTTGCTTACCAACCACATGGTTCTGGGTTCAGTCCCACTGCGTGGCACCTTGGGCAAGTGTCTTCTACTATAGCCTCGGGCTGACCAAAGCCTTGTGAGTGGATTTGGTAGAAGGAAACTGAAAGAAGCCCGTTGTATATGTGTGTGTGTGTGTATGTTTGTGTGTCTGTGTTTGACCCCCAACTTCGTTTGACAACCGATGCTGGTGTACTTACATCCCTGTAACTTAGTGGTTCAGCAAAAGAGACCGATAGAATAAGTACTAGGATTACAAAGAATAAGTCCTGGGGTCGATATGTTTGACTAAAGGCGGTGCTCCAGCATGGCCGCAGTCAAATGACTGAAACAAGTAAAAGAGTAAAGAGAGTATTCTAAGTTAAAATCTGAGATGATATGTAAGCTCTGAATGAAAATTAACTTCTGACTGAAAAACAATTTAAATAAAACAATTACTTGAGTATTATCATAGAATTGATAAATCTAATTTTCGGAGTGGGGGTGGAGTGGGGCATTAATGATTGATTTCTTTAGAATTTTAGCTTATTGACCCATTACATACATATATGGATGATCTTTACAATATCTTTTGCACTTTGGTCTACTAACAGCAGCTAAATGTATGTCAGATTAGACAAACCGATGAAAGAGCTACTACAAGGTTGATCGACCTGCTAGAAATAGCAGCTAAATTTCACTCAAATCACTACTCTGCCATCTTGAAGTGTATAAAAAGGAAGGACACACTTGAGAATATCATATGCGATAAAGTATGGTAGATAAGAAAGGATTATCATTCTGCCTTAGATCATAGGTCTGCAGATATAGCAGCTAAATTTCATTTAAATCACCATTCTGCCATCTTGAAATATACAAAAAAGGAAGGACATTGGATAATATCATATGAGATAAAGTATGGAAGATGAGAAAGGATGGTCATAGTTAGACTGCCTTAGATCAATGACTGCCTGCTCAATGACTGTTGACCTTGGACTAAACAACAACAATAACATGTCAGAAATAATGTTTATGTTAGTCTTTCCTCACACCTGAACACTGTCAAATCTTGTAAATCAACAACTTAAAATGATTTGCTACAAGTTTCCTGTTGCCAAAAATTAAATAAATCAATTAAAATAAATAAAAAGAAGTCTTATAATACCTCGTTGAAGTCACCTGTAGAATTGGGAAGGACTATGATGTCATATGACATCTGCTTCTCAAAGTTATCATAAGTGAAGTGACATAACTACAACATAATCAAGGAGCCTCTACGTGTTTGCTTGACCGACTAGAAATAGCAGGCAAAGGTCCTTCAAACCATGTTCTGAGGTACCGTTAGCTGTTACTCACAAGCAAGCATAACCTGATAGCATGTACCATGTTTTCGGAGCCTATGTAGTCCAAATAGACACACCCAACTTCTCAGCCTCTCACCCCAGGACCTGTGGTACATCTAGGATGTGATAGCTGGAGGGAGAGAGGGAGCTGCACCTGCACTCCATATGGTACTCACTACAGTTGAGTAGAACTGGAGAAACTTCATGAAATGAAGAGCTTTGCTCAAGGACACAACACACCATCTGGTATAGGAACTGAACCCATGAGCTTATGACAGTGATCCAAATACCTTAACCACTGGACCATGACCTGTTTTAAATGAAGAAGTATAATGTAAGATAAAATGATAATGGTTGGAGCATCTTTGATCATGAATCTGTTCTATCAGGGTTGACCTGGGGTTAAATAATGACAACCTGATCATGGAGACTCATCATGATCACTCAATCTGCTAGAAATGGTAACTAAAGTTCACATAAACCACACATTAAATTTTAAAAACAGAAATGTTATACTAATTAAAGTTGTTCTTGATATATATTATTGTAAAAAGACGAGATTGTCATGGTTTTTTTAATCATAGATTAGCTTAGTCATAGCTGACCACAACAGCTTGATTATAGATTTTGCTTGTTAATGGTTTACTTCTGCCTATGACAAGACCTTTTTAAAACATTGTGTTACTCTTCAAAGAAGGTATTTTTGTTTTACTTGTTTCAGTCATTGAACTGTGGCCATGCTGGGGCACTGCCTTTGAAAGGTTTTAGTCAAATCAATTGATTTTGGTACTTGATTTTTAAGTTTGCAATTCATTCCATTGATCACTTTTGGCAAACCACAAAGTTGTGAGGATGTAAACAAACCATCACCAGTTATTAAGTGATGGGTGGTGAGATTCACACACACGTGTGCACACGCATGCTCATACACACATACAAAATCTCACACACACACACAGATACATATACAGTTGTTTCAACAGAGTTTTCACCTAATTGCATCTAAATTTACTCACAAGGCATTGCTTGGCTCAGAGCTGGAATAGAAGACACTTGTTCAAAGTACCACGCAATGGGACTGAACCCAAATCCACATGGTTGCATAGCTAACTTCTTAACCACACATCCATGAGTGTAGTGATCCATTTGATAAAACTGAAATCTATATAAAACCACCAAACAAGAAACTATGCTGTTGTTATTGCTGTTTGATTTCTTCTTGAGCAGACCTTTGATCAAAAGCATTCTAGTCATGACCATCCAACCTTTTTCAGATATACTACATGTAAGACTAAATTTCCCCAAGTCTCTTCCTAGGAGCAAGTGTGGCTGTGTATTGAGAAGTTTGCTTCCCAACCACATGGTTCTAGGTTCAGTCGTGCCATGTGGCACTCAAGATAAATGTCTTCTGCTATATCTCCAGGCTGACCAAAAGCTTGTGAATGGATTGGGGAGATGGAAACTGAAAAAAGACCTATCATATATATATATATATGTGTGTGTGTGTGTGTGTGTGTGTGTGTGTGTGTGCGTATATA
>NC_068985.1:16740922-16754728 GCF_001194135.2 Octopus bimaculoides
TATATATATATATATATATATAGGCGCAGGAGTGGCTGTGTGATAAGTAGCTTGCTTACCAACCACATGGTTATGGGTTCAGTCCCACTGCATGATAGAACGTCCTTTACCAAGATGACAGTACAGTAATATCAGACCAGGAATCATATGATTACTAAGCAAACTTCTTAATCATTTGACCAAGCTTGCACCAACAGATGATAGGAATTGTAAACAAGGCATATGTAGATAAAATCCTTCATGTATGCTATTCTTTAAAATATATCCTTTATCTATGAATTCTTATCTCAATGCACTACCAAGGTATTGTTCTCTCTTTGTTTTTATCAACTCTGTTGGTACATAAGAACAGTGATAGGATGTTCTGTAGGCTACTCAAGTCACATCAGCTAGTGATGGGAGTTTTCCTCTAGGAAAATGAGATTCTGTCTATTCTCCCCCTCATGAAAAGGATTAGCCTGCAAGAGTCCTGTGTCAGAGCCACATATAAAGCACTTGTGCTGTTGTCATAGGTGCAGACAATGTGTGCAGACAATTCGTGTGCAGACAATTCACCAACAGACAATTCCCACAGGGCCTCAGACTCAACAGGGAGGCCTATATCAAGTGCCTGGAGGAGGTTGTGGTGTTCCCCTGGGTCAAGAGGGTGGCTGCTGGAACACCCTATGCCTGGCAAAAGGACTCTGCACCATACAACACAATTGTCGTGTCTGTAAGTTGTCTATCAGCCAACTGTCTGTTGACAAATTGTCTGTCTACCAGCACTCTAGCCATCATATGGTCTTCATTATTGATCACATCAACTAAAAGAACAGTAAGCAATTAAGTTGTCACACAATTGTGACATGGTATGTGGTTAAGAAGCTTGTTTTGAAACTATATGGTTTCAGGTTCAATCCCATTGTGTGACACCTTGCACAAATGCTTTCTACTATAGCCAAGGCTGACAAATGCTTTTGTGTCTGAATTTGGCAAACAGATACTGTGTGGAAGCCCACTGTACACACACATACACACACACACACATGTGAGTGAGTGTAGTGTGGTTTTGTTTACATCCCTGCAACTTAGCGGTTTGGCAAAAGAGACCAATAGATTATGTCTGATTTCATTCTAAAACTAGAGTAATACAAAAGTTCAACCAATCATTAATTGGAACATTAATTAAAGAAAATAAAAACCTAGCAACTGGTTTAGTTTCTAATTTTGAAAGTTGTTAATGAGTTTACACTTACATTTAAAAGTGCAGGTATGGGTGTATGGTTAAGTAGTTCCAGTTTATATCACACATGTGGCACTTTGGGAAAGTGTCTTCGACTATAGTCTGGGTTTGATCGAAACTTTGTGAGTGGATTTGTAGATGGAAATTGGAAGAAGTCTGGTGTGTGTGTGTGTGTTTGTGGATGGGTCTCCTTGTACTGCTGTTAACAAGTGTCACCATTATACAAGCAGTCATTTGGTTCAAGTCTTCCTTGCAAACATGTCCAGTCAAGGGAATATATTACTGTACTTGGAAACAGGTGAGGGTTGGTAACAAGAAAGGCATCTAGCCACAGGAAATTTGCTTCAATGAATCCCACCTGACCCATGTAAATAGGGAAAAGTGATAACAATGATATTATCTTTAATTAGATAAATTATTCTTATGCTGCTGAATTTTAAAATAATAATTGCTATAACATTAAATATTAAAATTAAGGTTAAATTTACTGACATCTGTCTAAAATAGAATTTATTAATGAAAAATATGTTGTATTAAAATTTAATTGCTTTTCAGTAAAAGCAAAAAATTGCTGAGTAATTTCAGCTTTTTAATTTTTTTAAGGGAAAAAAAATCAAGCAAAAAAAATAGTTCAAATAAATATTTAATTAAATGAATAAAACAAAAACAAAATCCTAGTCTTTAATCATCTTTTTACTGCAATTCAAATTTCCTACCAGCTTTGTGGATCATGTTAAAACTGACTTCCTCCTTTGCAAAGTGCCTCTCAAATTAGAGATATAACTTTATATGGGTTGACATCCTTTCAAGAAGAGGTAGTCATATTCAATAAAGACTCTGTTAACACCAAGTTGAATTACTTGTACAGGGTGTAAACTAGTACTCTTGTGTTCCTCTGTATATCCTATCATGATACAAGTGGTAGCTTAGAATGTCTGATAAAAGACTGAAAAATATTTCCATGGAGTGAGCCAAAATGAACAAAATACTAATTCCCTTTTAACTTAGAATAGAGAAATAGCGAAGTAAAGGACAGAATAAACTGCTGAAAAATTGAACAAAAAACCCTCCACTTGATTGACAATTCACTGGTTGTAAGTTGTATTGTTTTAGCTACACTGGCTGCTTCATTTTCATGTTCCTATACGCACATGGCATAATATATTATCATCATCATTTAATGTCCCTTTTGCCATACTGGCATGGGTTGAATGGTTTTACATGAATTGATGAGCTCGAGGGCTGTGGCAAACTCCAATACTTGCTTTGGCATGGTTTCTACACCAACCACTTCCCAGACTGTACAGGGTGCTTTTTTTTTTTTTACAAGACATCAGCACTGGTGGTGTCACCAAGTACTGACATGAGAAAACCCTCAAGTAAGTGGAATATAGTACTGAGGGATATGGAAGTATGGTACAAGGACAGAAGTAGGTGTTTTGTTGAAAAGATGAATACACAGCTTCTACATCTGGAGTGAAGAGGGAGAGAATGATATACATATATATATATATATATAGAGAGAGAGAGAGAGGGGGGGGGAAACAGACAGACAAAGTCAGCAACAGAGAGAGAAACAGACAGTGAAAGAGAGAGAGAATGTGAAATCAAGGTACAAGGTGAATATGAGAGATAGAATAGGGATAGAGGTATAGAAAAGGTGAGTGAGTTGGTAAATGCACTAGAGGGGAAAGATTGTAACAGAGATTTAGAGGTAGGGATTGAGGTGTAGCAGTGAATATTGATTTGGGGGAGGAGAAGTGAAAGAAAGGAAATGGGAGTGAGTCATGTGATTTGTTGAGAAATTGAGAGAAGTAATGAAATGAAGTGTAAGCTTCAAATAAATATGTAAAATCTACCCTTCAGTCTTATGGAAGACTCTAGAGCCAGTGTCACAATGAAATGCACCTAGTACTCTCTGTTAAAATGGTTGCTGTTAGAAAGAGCAACCAGCTGTAGAAATCATGCCAAGAAGAGCAGTGACTTCATAAATGAACTGGCTCAGGCAGAGATGATTCCTCCAACCTATGGAGAGAGGATATATAATGGCGATGATGATAACTCACTGAGTAGTTTTTATTCCCGTTTGTACACTTGAACACAAATATATCATCATCATCATCGTTTAACGTCCGCTTTCCATGCTAGCATGGGTTGGACGATTTGACTGAGGACTGGTGAAACCGGATGGCAACACCAGGCTCCAGTCTGATTTGGCAGAGTTTCTACAGCTGGATGCCCTTCCTAACGCCAACCACTCAGAGAGTGTAGGGCTATATATATATATATATATATATATATATATAAATATATACTACTGACTGGCACTCGTGCCAGTGGAATGTTAAAAGTACATCCGAGCATGATTGTTGCCAGGGCCACAAATTGGCTCTTGTGCTGGCAACATGTGAAAAGCACCATTCGAGCATGATCGTTGCCATCGTCGCCTTACCAGCACATGAAAAACAACATTCGAGTGTGGTCACTGCCAGTGCTGCCGGACTGGCTCTTGTGCAGATAACACATAAAAACACCTTTTGACTGTGGTCGTTGCCAGAACCACCTGACTGGCCCTACATTCTCGGAGTGGTTAGCATTAGGAAGGGCATCTTTGCCACATCAGATTGAGCCTGGTGCAGCCTCTGGCTCACCAGTCCTCAGTCAAACCGTCCAACTTATGCCAGCATGGAAAGCGGACGTTAAACGATGATGATGAATCTTATTTTTTCCGCAGTATTTAAGACAGCAAGCTGACAGAAACCATTATTATTATTATTATTATGCTATTACATAAAAGTTAGTTAATAGAGATGTGATAATTCTCCTCAAATTTCAAGAATCTTTCTTAGGATTCTGGCAGAATATGGAATGGACTTTTCTGTATATCTCAATTCCTATATCCTTAAACCTCATAAGTAGCAGCTTGGTGTTGTGCCAAGAGCACCAATTACAATAGGACGATAATTGTCTCCTTTGCTTTCCACAATCTCTTCAACTTTTTGGCTGGTTCCTAACATTTCTCAGTTTTTTCAATGTCTTTTGCGTCTACTTGATTACCATATAGTATTGAAAAGTCAATGATCTTACACTTCTTTTTTTTTCTGCAATCACATCTAATTTTTCTGCTTTAAAAGTATGGTCAGTCTTATGGAGAAATCCCATAAAATCTGCAATTATTACTCTCCATCACAGCCTCTGGCTCTTGTTCATATTACTTTTCTCTTACTTTGAAGCCATACACTCAGCTAACACAGTGATGAGCTCGGTTCCAAACACAGTCATGCCTGCATTTGTATTCTTTTTGTGCTACCTTCTGCATTCATATAAGAGATGGTTGATACTTTCATATTCTTCTCTAGTGAGAGCATTTGCTCTCTTACTGGGTCTTATCAATCTGTGTGTTAACTAAATTAATTCAAATAGCTTGATACTGAGTGACTAAAATTAGCAATTCAGTTTCTTGTTTCAGATTTCTATTTGTCATAGGAGAGAATTTACTACATGGATATTACAGAAATGAAGAAAGGAGCCTAAATCAGGTACTGGCAGAATTCTTAGTGCATTGGACAAAATCTTAACAGTATTTCTAGCTCTTTATGTTCTGAGTTCAAATCTCACTGAGGTCAACTTTGATCCTTTCCTGGTCGATGAAGTAAAGTACCAATCATATACTGGGGTTGATGTAAATGGCTTGTCCTCTCCCCCCAAAATTGCTGGCCTTGTGTCAAAATTATACAGAAATATTATTGTTGAGTGAGAGAGCAGTGCATGCCATCTCATCATGACTACCTGCCTGATAAGCATACATCAGGTACATGCAACACGTGACTTCACATCAAGATAAACATCACATGACCTTGCAGGTGGGGTCCAGTTGGAACTTTCTTCAGACCTAGTAGCCCATCCCACTCAAAACGTCCATATTTCCAGGGGTGAATTATTCAAATCCCAAAGAATCCCTCTTTGAACATGAAGGCGGCGAGCTGGCAGAAACGTTAGCATAACGGGCGAAATGCTTAGCGGTATTTCGTCTGCCGTTATGTTCCGAGTTCAAATTCCGCCGAGGTCGACTTTGCCTTTCATCCTTTCGGGGTCGATAAATTAAGTACCAGTTACGCACTGGGTCAATGTAATCGACTTAACCCCTTTGTTTGTCCTCTCTATGTTTAGCCCCTTGTGGGCAATAAAGAAATTGAACATGGTTATGATGCTCCCCCACAACTCCTGCTTGTGATCAGCCACTGAGGGACATGCTCCACTTTTTAGGATCAAACAACTGACAAGCAGATCTGTGGTATTGAGCAGAATATTTGCTGTAGCCCATCTTTTATACCAAGACGAAACAATATACATGATAACACTTTCAATCATTTATGATCAGAAGCCATGACAGCCACTGCCTGATATTGCATCAGGGCATTTATTATTATTATTATTATTATTATTATTATTATTATAAAGGTGGCGAGCTGGCAGGATTGTTAGCACACCAGGTGAAATGCTTAGCAGTATTTTGTCTGTCACTACGTTCTGAGTTCAAATTCAGCCAAGGTCGAATTTGCCTTTCATCCTTTCAGGGGTCGATGAAATAAGTACCTGTGAAACACTAGGGTCCATGTAATCTAGTAGTCTCCTCTCCACCAAATTTCAGGCCTTTATACCTATAGTAGAAAGGATCATCATCATCATCATTATCATTCATGTACACACAACAGATTAGACAGTTAGAAAAGAAAAATTCCTAATATTGGGTCACAAGTAACCTTAGATGCCAAGAACCCCACTAAGTATCCTAGCTGTCCCTAATAACACTGTTTTATGGAGCTGTACTAAACTAGGTTTTATGCCTATTTCCTCTATCCTTCTGTTCAAATTTTTAGGGATAGTTCCTAATGCACCTATAACTACTGGGATACATTTTACCTGCACTTTCCATAGCCCCTGTAATTCAACGGCTAGGTCTTGGTACTTTGATACTTTTTCTATACCTCTCATATTGATTTTTTCATTATTTGGGACTGTAAAGTCAATTATCTAGCACTTTCTATTCTCTTTATCTACTACTCCTAAATAAGACCTAGCTTCTATTACTGTGTCAGTCTGAATGTTAAAGTCCCATAACATCTTATATTTCTTACTTTCTAGTACTTTACTAGGTTCATGTTCATACCACTTATCAGTATGGTCAAATCCTAGCTTTCTACATAACTCTCAGTGGATTACTCTCCCTAGGTTGTCATGTCTTTTCTTGTATTTTTTCCAGCATGCTACATTCACTTACAATATGAGTAACACTTTCCTCTTTAGATTTGCATAACCTACACTGGGAATCTACTTGGTTTTTGTCTATCTTGGCTTTTATCCAATTAGTCCTTAATGCTTGATCTCGTGCTACTACTAATAAACTTTTTGTCTCTATTTTCAGCCTTCCTTTCTGCAACCATAACCATGTCTCACTACCACTATTTACTCCAACTATCTTTGGGAATCTACCATGCAAAGCCTTCTCCTGCAAGTCAAATAACTTTTGTTATTTTTCTGGTTTTTAACTTCGTTTGGTTTTTGGTTTCCCTATGTCTTGCTGTGACTCTGGCAGCTCTTAATAAACTTTCTTCACTATTACTATGTAGGAGTCTATATCTACCCTAGATAACTCCACACAGTCTTCTACTGGTACTAGCCCTCTTCCACTTTCTGTTCTTTGTACATATAATCTTGCTACTTCCTGCCCTTGGGTGGAGTCATTCAAGCGAGGTCGTTGCCAGTGCCACTGGACTGGCTCCTGTGCAGGTGGCACGTAAAATACACCATTTTGAGCATGGCCATTGCCAGTACTGCCTGATTGGCCTTCGTACCGGTGGCATGTAAAAGCACCCACTACACCCTCAGAGTGGTTGGCGTTAGGAAGGGCATCCAGCTGTAGAAACTCTGCCAAATCAGATTGGAGCCTGGTGTAGCCATCTGGTTCACCAGTCCTCAGTCAAATCGTCCAATCCATGCTAGCATGGAAGGCGGACATTAAACTACAACGATGATGATGATGATGATGATGTTAACTTCATTACTAAACTGAGCAGGATCGAACATAAGACAAATATCAAAGGGGAAAACAAGTCTCCTTGGAAAATTCCTCTCTTGATATTAATCTTCCTTAAGATTGTGTCAATGGCTATTATTATTATTATTATTATTATTTCATTTTCCATGTCATTCCTCCTCAGCCTATTTTTCATAGTGTTTTCTGCAAATGGTTTTGGAGCACCCACCACCCACTGATAGTCATCTATTTCTGTGAGGCCTTCTAAGCATTTGAATGAATTTATAACATGGGTTCTCTTACTACCAACTTCTGTTCACTTGTTATTTATGAAATCTTCCTTCTCTATCAGCTTGTCTATGATACAATTGCATTTCTTAAGTGCACCTATTGTTTGCACTGGATTCTTCACGTGCAATTTTTATCTACTTTTTTCCTGCATATTAAGCATGAGTACTTCCTCTACAGGAATAACATTCCGTGATCTTTCTTTCCAAGTGAAACTATTATCTTTGCAAGGTTTACTTTGACATTTCATGAATTTAGGCTTCAGGTTTACATTTGAAATTTCTTCTCTAAATCTTTGACTGAATCTGTAATGAGAATTAGGTCATTGGCACAAGGGAGTACCCACAAATAGATAATCTTAAACTCCTCTTTTATGGGCTAGAAAATTATAATGAACAAAAGGGGGTTGAGAACAACTCTGATGGACACCTACCTGCATACTAATTTCCATGCTGAAGTCTTTGCCAACTCTCACCTTGCAGACAGTATCTCTGTACACAGCTTGCATTTATACAAACACACACATGATTACATACATACAAAAATATAATGTTTATATAAGCTCCCAGCTACGGATCTTATATGAACTCTAATTATAACTATCAAAAATGATGAATAACATGAAGTAAATAGAATTTTATACTTGCAACATAGACATTACACTTATATAAATTTTCCTCCCTTCCAGTTACTTTTCACTTAATTAGGATGATATTACAACAAACATTTGTTTATTTTGTTTTAGTCATAGAGCTTGGACGTTTGGAAACCATATCACTCTCTCTCTTCTATTTCCAGTCTCCACCTGATAATTTTTCTTTGACTTAATCTTAATTTTTCCATTCTTCTTACTCCCACTTTGTATTCCTTTTTATATTTATTTTCTTTTTGTATTCAATGTTATATTTAGTTATTATCTGCAAACTTGTCTTATTTTGCAGATGTCAGTTTAATTGATGAAATGTTAACACAAATATGCCAGCATTATTTTATATAAAATAGGTCTGGTGTTTCAACGTAGGATCTCATAGACAATATGGCTATATGTAGTACTGGATTCAAGATAAATAGCAATATCAGGGACTGAAAAAAAAAACCAACCCTTCAACGATTATTTTTTTTTCTACTTTTTAATTTGGAGGAGTTGTGCTCATGACTTTTGCAGTCTTTCAAAACCTGGTGCAATGAATACAGACATTCAAATAAAGATGATGAAGACAATGATTACAAGATTTTCTGGCGAGAAAGGGAAGGAGCAGTTATCTTTCAAGATCATTTTAGCCAAGGGAATTACTGCTAATCTTTGTTTATTTGTCATATATAAAATCTTTCTTCTCTGTCAGCCTGCTTTTAATACTGTTTCACTTCTTGTGTACATCCATTATTTACATTGGACTCACCAAATGGAATTCTCATCTACATCTTTTTTTTTTTTTGTTCCAACTAAAACTTTGTCTTCACCAGTGCTGCCTGACTGGCTCCCATGCTGGTGGCACATAAAAAGCACCATTCAAATGTGGTCCTTGCCAGTGCTGCCTGACTGGCTCCCATGCTGGTGGCACATAAAAAGTACCATTCAAGCATGGTTGATGTCAGTACTGCCTGACTGGCCCTAGTGCCAGTGGCACATAAAAAACACCACTACACTCTTGGAGTGGTTGGCATTTGGAAAGGCATCCAGTTGTAAAAACTTTGCCAGATAAGATTGAAGCCTGGTGCAGTCTTCTGGCTTGCCAGCCCTCAGTCAAACTGTCCAACCCATGCCAGCATGGAAAGTGAATGTTAAAACGACAATGATGAATCTTATTATTTTCCACAGAATCGTTAGCATGCCAGGCTTATTTGTATTTCATCTGTCTTTATGTTCTGAGTTCAAATTCTGCCAAGGTCTACTTTGCCTTTGGGGTCAATAAAATAAGCACCAGTTGAGTTTTGGGGTTGATGTAATCAACTTTGCCCCATCCCCTGAACTTGCTGGCATTATGCCAAATTTTGAAACCCTTTTATGTAGCCACGTCAATGAGTTGCACTGTTCTGTTTATGAACTACTTGTTTATACAGTACCCATATTTCTGCAGAACCTCAATGATTCATGGGGTGAAGAGAGTAGTTAGCTTCACATCAGGGATCTAGTTTGAATACTTGCAGCAGAGTAGATTCTGCTAAAGAAACAAACCTAAGAGCCAGTTGATGATATTAAATCTAGTGACTGATTGGACTACTGCCTTAAACGTCAATACAGAAAGTACACCTGTAATGAACAATTATAGGGTTGTTACAGCAAGATATTTTCAACCTGGTTAAGTGAGTTTTTTTAAACATTATCAGAAGTGGTTTGCCAGAAATCACAATAAAAAATAATTACTTATTCATTTGAAGGTAATGAAGCAACAGACATGATTGAACACAAACTAAGTGCATCAAAGCATTTAGATACTTCCTTTAATTTATGAGTTCAAATCACATTGGGTTGACTTTGCTTCTCTTTCCTCCATGGTTAATAAAATTCGTTGCAATGAAAAAGATTTTATGAATCTTAATTGTTAATCAAAAGGCTCTTATCTACAGCACTAGTTTCAAATTCTAGTTAACCATTTTAAGATTAATAATTCTTTCTTCTATAGGCATGAAGCCTGACATTTTGGAGGAAGAGGGTTAGTTGGTTACATCAACTCCCAGAGCTCAACGGATACTTATTTCATTGACCTTGAAATAATGGAAGGCAAATTTGACTTTGGTGAAATTTGAACTCAGAATATAAAGACAGATGTATTGCTGCTAAGTTTTTGTCTTGTATGCTAATGATCTTGCCAGCACACAGCATTAATTTCAAGATTGATAATATTTGAATAATTAAAAAAGTATGTAGGTTGTTTCAAGACAGCAAACTAGCAGAATCATTAGCACACTGAACAAAATGTTCAGTGGTACTTCTTCCAGCTTTATATTCTGAGTTCAAATTCTGTCAAGGCTGACTTTACCTTTCATCCTTTGGGGTTGATACAATAAGTACCAGTTAAACACAGGTTGGTGTAATCAACTTACTCCCTCCCCTAAAATTCCTGGCTTTGTGCCAAGATCTGAAGCCATTATTATTTGTCTCAGGTGAATTCTTCAGTGGTGCCTTCAGTAGTCATCTTACTAACCAACTTATGATATTTTTCTTTGCAACCATGTAATTTCAGGTTCAGTCTCACTGTGTGACACCTTGAGCAAATGCCTTCTACGATAACCTACAGTTGACCAACACTTTGTGAGTGAGTTTGGTAGAGAGAAACAATGTGAAAGCCCAATGTGTGTGTGTGTATATACATACATACATACATACACACACACACAAACACATGTATTATGTGTGTCTCTGTCCCTCTCCACTGCTTGACAACCAGTGTTCGCTTGTTTATGTCCCCATAACTTAGTAGTTTGACAAAATAGACTGATAGAATAAATACTAGAATCAAAAATACTGCAATCAATTTGTTCAACTAAATCCTAAAAGGTAGTGTCCTAACATGGTCACAGTCCAATGAGTGAAACAAGTAAAAGATATGTTGGTATAGGACTGCCTTTCTTTGATGTCTAACCAGTTAGAGACTCTCAGTGTCTCTTGCAGTGACAGGCCATTCATGGTTCAGCAGAATATTGCAGATATGGGCTTCAGTTTTTATGGTGTTTAGCTAATGACCAGCATTGAAATATTCCCTCTACATTCTGTTCAAGGGCTCCTATGCTTCTACATGGTCAGATTGCAGACTGATGCCATCTATGTGGTCCAGGTCTAATGGCACTACAGTAGAGAGCTGTCTAGACCTTTCAGATATAAATAACAAAGCCAAGTTTCTGTTCTTGTTCATTAATGGCAGTTTAAGTGTGCAATCCAGCACTATAATGAAGAGGAAGAGTGTCTCCTTGCAATACTCCTCTCCCACTAAGATGTCAAACTTCTTCTTGTTGTCTAGCATTTCTACTTCGGTTCTTGTATCTATGTTCATGATTTCTATAAGTCAAAATATTCCATATTAGGTTGGAAGAGACACCATAAGTCTTAAATATTTTTATCATCAAGCCCCAGATATTGGGTCGAATGCCATTTTGAAATAAAAAAACAGCACCATTTTTTTGCTGTTCCTCTCCAATGAATCTCCTTAAGGTAAACAAATTTTACAAATACACACACACATCTCATTAATCTATATGTACAAATATATATTGTAAAATGAAACTTTGTATTCTGTAAAACTCTCAGTCCACCATATCCAACACCCATTCCACTTTTTGACTTCTTACTAAAGTGCGAAACCAATTTTAAAAGTAGAATCCTTGTCAGGTTTTGAATTAGGAATAAAGTATGATGAAACAAAATACTGTAATAATTTTGTACTTTTCTGTTGCCATTACCTACATCTATATTATTTTAAATACAAGTACTCTGGAGCTAAAATATTCTAATTACATGTGTCTGCTGGCAGTCATGTATACCCCGCCTCCCCTCTCTAGTCAGCTTGCTACTGCTCACTGTTCCGTGTATGTGAGCTATGAGAGAGAGAGAGAGAGAGAGATGGTGATGATGATGATGTATTTTGTTATCTGCTGCAACTACCCCTTAAACTTGGGCTATATCTTTATCGTATTGTGTTCTTGAAATTGGACAACTATTAGATTATCTTTGAAAAATAATTTTTTAAAACATGATAGAAAGAGCAAGTAATCTCATACTGATCAATATAAAATAAAACTTAATTCGTTAACTCTCCACCAAACAGTAATGGTGTGGATTAGGGCGTCACCCTATTAGTGGTATGCAAGGTGTTTCTGCATGAAAAGCGGTCGACTTACTAGTGTAATGTTTAATACTAACCAAATTCTTGTGAAGTACTGTTTGTTTCAGTTAACTACGATTAGAAGAAAGATCTCTGTACGCTTCGGTAGGTAGATATATATATATATATATATATATATATATATATATACCTTGAGATCGAAAGGAAAATACATTTCCACTCTACATAATAAAAACAAAAATGTCAACAACTACTTTCAATAATAATGATCATAATGAAAGCATTAAATAATTCCAATTAAAATAGACGTCTTGTATAATAAACTTTCTTCTGGAAATTAAATAATAATTAGCTGCTACTGTAAGAATATTGACAAGTGCTGCTCAGAAAAACCACTCGACAATAAATAAATTCCTTTGAATAGCTTTGCCTGTTGGGTGAGTTCATAAAAACTAAGTTTGACTCACTGACGACGCCTTGCATGCAACCGGTTACACAATATGAGTGGCGCGTTAGCATCAGGCGATATAGCAGCAAGCCGCCTATTTACTCACAGGAGACTTGATTTATTTCATAATCATTCACAAGCGAAATTTTTTTCGTAACGTTCAGAATACTTTTTCTTAATTATATATATTTATTCCATTAAAGTTTGTACTGGTAATTCTGTTTATTTTATTATTATTTCAAATTCTATAAATGTTTGATAAATTATTTTTAGAGATCGGTTAAGTTGCAACACACTTGTCTTCCTCTAAATTCATATCGAACCTTTTTTCTTCCCCAATATTTTCTTTTCGTCAGTTATTTTATGTCTCACTAAGCCCTCCTTGTTGGTAACTTCAGCTTTTCCTGCCTAAACCTTACTCCGCTCAAGTCACTTCAAAGTAAAACTGTATCAGTCCGCCTGAACTTCCGGAGGTAACTAAAGAGGGAGAGAAAAAGCGCAAATCTTTCTGTATTTAAAACATCTACATACATTCAAAATAAAATTAAAGCATGAATTACTTGTATGCGATAATTAAATATTCATAGATTTTCATATTTCCATGTATGCATTGTTGGTATGTTTGAACTATATTTTGTCGCCATTTTCGGCGCAAGGTTTCCACTGAAGGTCATAGTCGTCATCACGCGGATAGGTTTTGAATTATGAGGTGATAACGGAGCTTTCAAGTGGAGAATTAGGCAGCTTTTTTTTTTACTTTAACTAATTACAAATTCGATTCGTTTTAAGTTACGTGAACGTCTCTGATTTTACTTAACAGCTCGATTAAGGAATACAAATAAGTGCAAATAACTTGAAATTTGGTTACCGAGCAAGGTAGGTGAAATGTACAATTTACTAGTTTTTTTTTTACGCGTGCATGGTAACATTGAATTGAATTCTCTCATCTGTTTGCTGCTAGATATCTTCGCTCCCAACAAACAGATAGACACACACACATCTATCTATCTATCTATCTATCTATATATAT